>NC_142207.1:637500-808750 GCF_049639895.1 Pseudopodoces humilis
CTTCCCTCCCTGCCCTGCCCTGACCTCCCTCCCCTCCCTCCCCTCCCGGCAGCCTCGCCCCGCAGAGCTGGGCACGGGCAGAGCTGGGCACGGGCAGGGCTGGGCACGGACAGAGCTGGGCACGGACAGAGCTGGGCACGGACAGAGCTGGGCACGGACAGAGCTGGGCACGGACAGAGCTGGGCACGGACAGAGCTGGGCACGGACAGAGCTGGGCACGGGCAGAGCTGGGCACGGGCAGAGCGCTGCGAGGCCCCCGGGGCGCTCCCGGTGCCAGGAACCGGCGCTCCATGAGAGGGCAGCACAGGAACGGGAACGGGGATGGAACGGGAATGGAACGGGAACGGGAACGGGGATGGAACGGGAATGGAACGGGAACGGGAACGGGAACGGGAACGGGAATGGAACGGGAACGGGAATGGAACGGGAACGGGAATGGAACGGGAACGGGAACGGGAACGGGAATGGAACGGGAACGGGAATGGGAACGGGAACGGGAATGGAACGGGAACGGGAACGGGAACGGGGATGGAACGGGAACGGGAATGGAACGGGAACGGGAATGGGAACGGGAACGGGAACGGGAATGGAACGGGAATGGGAATGGAATGGGAACGGGAATGGAACGGGAACGGGAATGGAACGGGAACGGGAATGGAACGGGAACGGGAACGGGAACAGGAATGGGAACGGAAATGGAACGGGAATGGAACGGGAACGGGAACGGGAACAGGAATGGGAACGGAAATGGAACGGGAATGGAACGGGAACGGGAACGGGAACAGGAACGGGAACGGGAATGGAACGGGAATGGAACGGGAACGGGAACGGGAATGGGAATGGGAACAGGAATGGACCGGGCCGAGCACAGCGGCTGCAGCCCCAGAGAGAGCCCGGGCGGAGAGGAGCGATGGGGACCCAGGGGACCCAGGGGGACCCAGGGGACCCAGGGGGACACGGGGGACCCAGGGGGACACGGGGGACCCAGGGAGACACGGGGGACCCAGGGGGACACGGGCAGCCGGCCCCTGGTGAGCAGGAGGGAGCTGGGATGCTGCACCCCTGCATCCTCCTCATCCTCACTCTGCTGTCTCGGTACCAGGCTGGGCATCCCCGAGGATCCACCCGTGTAAACCCAAACCCCAACAAAAATCATCAGAAATCAACATTTTACAGCTTTTTGAAAAAACAGCCAACGTAACAGATTACCTCAAATTACTCTAATTGGTTTTATTTTAAAAATTTATTTATTAGAAACAAATTGTTCAGGAACCAAGGACTGTTTTTAATGATCCAAAACAGAAATAAGTGCTCTAGTCTACTACTGCCCTATATGGAATAAATCAATATTAAAACTAATTAACCCTTTTCAAAGGCGTTTTGTCTCTGGTTTTTATTTAATGGTTCAGTGCAACCTGAAGTACTGCCAGAGCTGGATAAGCTCCATTTAAAAAATGGTCAATTTTGAAAACAATTTAACAGCTTACCGTGATGAACATTTTTGTATTTTTTTTTAACCAGGAAGAACTTGGCTTCAAGAGATGAGGGATAAAACCCTCTCCTTTGCTGATGCAATGAGTCTCTAATCAGAACTGGCCACCCAGCTCAACCTCACGTGGAAAATGCATACGTATTTCTAGGATTTCAAATATTATAGACAAGGTGTTAAGTGTTCTGCCAGCTATAGGGTTCTAGATGAGGACTTTTGTTTTTTACATTCCTAAACCAGAAAAATCCTGAGCTTTCTGCAGTTCAGAAGATTTTGATGCAAGAGAGCAGAAATCTAAAGGAAGGTGGAAAAAAAATCCCAGTAAAATATCCCTGCTTACAGCTCCCTCCTTCCTACAACAGTTTAACTGGATAATCCCTTAGCACCAAACCAAAATCACTTCAGTAGCAATAATCAGTTCTTAAATTCTTGTGAAAGCTTCCTTAATTGTCCCATGCACAATTTGAAAGTTGAGACAGATTTTCAGACAATTTGGGGAGAATCAAGCCCTGTTCTGGGTTAGGTAGCCCTGTCACTTGGCTACTCCAGGCTCCCACACTCCTCTTCCTCCCAGGAAATTACAAATTAGAGGAGTGCAGTGGGGGAGAGAAAAGCAGTAATTTATGAAAACACAGTACACCATAATTTTGCCATTTTTCTGCAATAAGGATGGCAAATGATTCATGGGGAAAAATGAAATATATTCCCCTGTCAGCTCAACAGATCCAAGATTTACAGCTCCTCGACTTGGACAGGAACAGCTCCGCTTGCATGGGAATGAATTGCAAATCAGTTAATTGGAGAGATGCAAAAATAATAAATTAATCTGTGCAAAATAAATGGAGCAACAATTTGGGACAGCAAATGAAGGGCAGTGGAACCCTGGTTTGTTCTGGGGGGCACCTTGGCACTGGGGACAGCACCTCAACCCTGTCGGTTTTACAGATCCACTGAATTCCAGCTGCAGCAGCTGGACAAGCACATCTGGGGGAGGGGAGCCAGAGCCCAGTCTGCCTCTGCTGGCAAGTAAAGGCACAGGGGGAGGGTGTGATGTGCTCAGGTGATGCCCAGCTCACCTGGGCAGTGCAGGATGTGTGACCCTCACATCCCTCAGGTGATGCCCAGCTCACCTGGGCAGTGTGGGATGTGTGACCCTCACATCCCTCAGGTGATGCTCAGCTCACCTGGGCAGTGTGGGATGTGTGACCCCAGCTCCCACATGTCCCGGAGGGCTGTGAGGGCTCAGCAGGGCAGAGGCAGCCCTGGGGCAGTGAAATACCGAAATGTGCCGGGTTTAGAGCCCGGGGATGGGCAGTGAAATACCGAAATGTGCCGGGTTTAGAGCCCCGGGGCAGTGAAATACCGAAATGTGCCGGGTTTAGAGCCCGGGGCAGTGAAATACCGAAATGTGCCGGGTTTTACAGCCCCGGGGCAGTGAAATACCGAAATGTGCCGGGTTTAGAGCCCGGGGATGGGCAGTGAAATACCGAAATGTGCCGGGTTTAGAGCCCGGGGATGGGCAGTGAAATACCGAAATGTGCCGGGTTTAGAGCCCCGGGGCAGTGAAATACCGAAATGTGCCGGGTTTAGAGCCCGGGGATGGGCAGTGAAATACCGAAATGTGCCGGGTTTAGAGCCCCGGGGCAGTGAAATACCGAAATGTGCCGGGTTTAGAGCCCCGGGGCAGTGAAATACCGAAATGTGCCGGGTTTAGAGCCCGGGGATGGGCAGTGAAATACCGAAATGTGCCGGGTTTAGAGCCCGGGGCAGTGAAATACCGAAATGTGCCGGGTTTAGAGCCCGGGGATGGGCAGTGAAATACCGAAATGTGCCGGGTTTAGAGCCCGGCAGGTGCCACCGGACGAGCCCGGCTCGGGCAGCGCTGGCTCCGGGCTCTGCCGAGCACCAGGAGCAGAATTCCAGCTCCAATTCCCTGAGCGCTGAGCCAAGGACAGCTGGGACACTGAGGGGACACTGAGGGGACACTGAGGGGACACTGAGGTGACACTGAGGGGACACTGAGGGGACACTGAGGGGACACTGAGGGGACACTGAGGGGACACTGAGGGGACACTGTGGGGACACTGAGGTGACACTGAGGGGACACTGAGGGGACACTGAGGTGACACTGAGGGGACACTGAGGGGACACTGAGGGGACACAGAGGGGACACTGAGGTGACACTGAGGGGACACTGAGGGGACACTGAGAGGACACTGAGGGGACACTGAGGGGCACGGAGCTGTCTGGCAGCAGGACCCCTCGGGTGTCCCCAACATGTCCCCTGTGCCACAGGACACACCCAGCTGGGTCCCGGTGCTGAAATACAAACGCTGCTTTGCTATTCCCCATTTCCAACCAGGCTGTGACAGGGACAATAATGGGAATTTCTGACCCTGCTGGGGTGATGGCACAGGAAGGGACCAGCCCCAAAACTCCTCCCAGCAGCACAGCCAGGAGCTCCACACGAGGCTGTTCTAGCGCTGCAAAATATTTGGGATAAAGCTGATCACAGCAAACATTCTCTGCATTGTCACTTACACACCGTGGATTAGGGGAAAATCCATCATCTCTGAGTTCCCCTCTGCTCTGGGTCATTCCCACATGGAGGCACTGCCTGTACTCAGCGTGTACTCAGCGTGTACTCAGCCTGTACTCAGCCTGTACTCAGCCCCTGTACACAGCCTGTACTCAGCCTGTACTCAGCGTGTACTCAGCGTGTACTCAGCCCCTGTACACAGCCTGTACTCAGCCTGTACTCAGCCTGTACTCAGCGTGTACTCAGCCTGTACTCAGCCTGTACTCAGCCTGTACTCAGCCTGTACTCAGCCCCTGTACTCAGCGTGTACTCAGCCTGTACTCAGCCTGTACTCAGCCTGTACTCAGCCTGTACTCAGCCTGTACTCAGCGTGTACTCAGCCTGTACTCAGCCTGTACTCAGCGTGTACTCAGCCTGTACTCAGCCCCTGTACACAGCCTGTACTCAGCCTGTACTCAGCCTGTACACAGCCCCTGTACTCAGCCTGTACACAGCCTGTACTCAGCCTGTACTCAGCCCCTGTACTCAGCCTGTACACAGCCTGTACTCAGCCTGTACTCAGCCCCTGTACTCAGCCTGTACACAGCCTGTACTCAGCCTGTACTCAGCCTGTACACAGCCCCTGTACTCAGCCTGTACACAGCCTGTACTCAGCCTGTACTCAGCCCCTGTACTCAGCCTGTACTCAGCCTGTACTCAGCCCCTGTACTCAGCCTGTACTCAGCCTGTACTCAGCCTGTACACAGCCCCTGTACACAGCCTGTACTCAGCCTGTACTCAGCCTGTACTCAGCCTGTACTCAGCCTGTACTCAGCCTGTACTCAGCCTGTACACAGCCTGTACTCAGCCTGTACTCAGCCTGTACTCAGCCTGTACTCAGCCTGTACTCAGCCTGTACTCAGCCTGTACTCAGCCTGTACTCAGCCCCTGTACTCAGCCTGTACTCAGCCTGTACTCAGCCTGTACTCAGCCCCTGTACTCAGCCTGTACACAGCCTGTACTCAGCCTGTACTCAGCCTGTACACAGCCTGTACTCAGCCTGTACTCAGCCTGTACTCAGCCTGTACTCAGCCCCTGTACTCAGCCTGTACTCAGCCTGTACTCAGCCTGTACTCAGCCCCTGTACTCAGCCTGTACACAGCCTGTACTCAGCCCCTGTACTCAGCCTGTACTCAGCCTGTACTCAGCCTGTACACAGCCTGTACTCAGCCTGTACTCAGCCTGTACACAGCCTGTACTCAGCCTGTACTCAGCCTGTACACAGCCCCTGTACTCAGCCTGTACACAGCCTGTACTCAGCCTGTACTCAGCCTGTACTCAGCCTGTACACAGCCTGTACTCAGCCTGTACTCAGTCTGTACTCAGCCTGTACACAGCCTGTACTCAGCCTGTACTCAGCCCCTGTACTCAGCCTGTACTCAGCCTGTACTCAGCCTGTACTCAGCCTGTACACAGCCTGTACTCAGCCTGTACTCAGCCTGTACTCAGCCTGTACACAGCCTGTACTCAGCCTGTACTCAGCCTGTACTCAGCCCCTGTACTCAGCCTGTACTCAGCCTGTACTCAGCCTGTACTCAGCCTGTACACAGCCTGTACTCAGCCTGTACTCAGCCTGTACACAGCCTGTACTCAGCCTGTACACAGCCTGTACTCAGCCCCTGTACTCAGCCTGTACTCAGCCTGTACTCAGCCTGTACTCAGCCTGTACACAGCCTGTACACAGCCTGTACTCAGCCTGTACTCAGCCTGTACTCAGCCTGTACACAGCCTGTACACAGCCTGTACACAGCCCCTGTACTCAGCCTGTACACAGCCCCTGTACTCAGCCTGTACACAGCCTGTACACAGCCCCTGTACACAGCCTGTACACAGCCCCTGTACTCAGCCTGTACACAGCCTGTACTCAGCCTGTACTCAGCCTGTACACAGCCTGTACACAGCCTGTACTCAGCCTGTACTCAGCCTGTACTCAGCCTGTACACAGCCTGTACTCAGCCTGTACTCAGCCTGTACTCAGCCTGTACACAGCCTGTACACAGCCTGTACACAGCCCCTGTACTCAGCCTGTACACAGCCCCTGTACTCAGCCTGTACACAGCCTGTACACAGCCCCTGTACACAGCCTGTACACAGCCCCTGTACTCAGCCTGTACTCAGCCTGTACTCAGCCTGTACACAGCCTGTACTCAGCCTGTACTCAGCCTGTACACAGCCTGTACACAGCCTGTACTCAGCCTGTACTCAGCCTGTACTCAGCCTGTACACAGCCTGTACACAGCCTGTACTCAGCCTGTACTCAGCCTGTACTCAGCCTGTACTCAGCTCCGTGGCAATGTCCCTGGCAGCAGAGCGAGTTCAGCCAGGAAATAATGTGGAGACGATGAAGGCTGTGCTGCCGTCGTTAACCGATTCCCCGGCAGGGGAGATGGATCTGTTCAGTCAGAGTTCCTCACCACGGGGCTCACCTGGCACAGAACACCCTCCGAAGCCTTGGGAAATCTCTCCTGTTCCCCGCTCCCCATCTGGCTCAGGATCTGTGTGGGGGCTGCTCCCGGCCAGCAAACCCAGCTGGGAACCGGATCTATCGGCCAGGACACCTGTGGCTGCTGCCACTGCAGCCTGAGAGGGCACTGCAGGACTCACCTGTCACCTGTGCCGCTGCAGGACTCACCTGTGACACTGCAGGACTCACCTGTCACCTGTGCCACTGCAGGACTCACCTGTCACCTGTGCCGCTGCAGGACTCACCTGTCACCTGTGCCGCTGCAGGAGTCACCTGTGACACTGCAGGACTCACCTGTCACCTGTGCCACTGCAGGAGTCCTCACCTGTCACCTGTGGCACTGCAGGACTCACCTGTCACCTGTGCCACTGCAGGACTCACCTGTCACCTGTGCCGCTGCAGGAGTCCTCACCTGTCACCTGTGGCACTGCAGGACTCACCTGTGGCACTGCAGGACTCACCTGTGCCACTGCAGGACTCACCTGTCACCTGTGACACTGCAGGAGTCACCTGTGCCGCTGCAGGACTCACCTGTCACCTGTGCCACTGCAGGACTCACCTGTGGCACTGCAGGACTCACCTGTGGCACTGCAGGACTCACCTGTCACCTGTGCCACTGCAGGACTCACCTGTGGCACTGCAGGACTCACCTGTGGCACTGCAGGACTCACCTGTGCCACTGCAGGACTCACCTGTGGCACTGCAGGACTCACCTGTCACCTGTGACACTGCAGGACTCACCTGTGGCACTGCAGGACTCACCTGTCACCTGTGACACTGCAGGACTCACCTGTGACACTGCAGGACTCACCTGTGACACTGCAGGACTCACCTGTGGCACTGCAGGACTCACCTGTCACCTGTGACACTGCAGGACTCACCTGTGACACTGCAGGACTCACCTGTGACACTGCAGGACTCACCTGTCACCTGTGACACTGCAGGACTCACCTGTGACACTGCAGGACTCACCTGTCACCTGTGCCACTGCAGGACTCACCTGTGACACTGCAGGACTCACCTGTGGCACTGCAGGACTCACCTGTCACCTGTGACACTGCAGGACTCACCTGTGGCACTGCAGGACTCACCTGTCACCTGTGACACTGCAGGACTCACCTGTGCCACTGCAGGACTCACCTGTGGCACTGCAGGACCCCTCTGTCACCTGTGCCACTCACACCTCACTCCCCCTCCTGCCCCGCACTCAGCCCTGAGATGAAGCCAGGCTTCACCACACACCCCATCCCCTCCTCCTCCTCCTCCCCAAGGATCCCCTCCAGGGTGACCCCGAGGTATTTCTGCACCTGCCACAACAAACTGGCAGCCAAAGGAGCGTTTTTAACCAGTTTTATTGATTCATGCTTTCAGTCCTTACTCAGTTAAAAACAAGGCACATTAAATACATCCTCTTACTGCTCAATAAACGCATGCGGCTCATTCCAGATATCAAAGGTAATAAATAACGGCAGGAAAACACCAAGACAGTTATAAAAATGACAGCCCAGCCTCAAACACAGCGTTGAACAGCCCAGGCTGCAACAGGAACCTGACAACAGAGCTAAGTGCCACGTGCAAACCTGCAGTGTGTCCATACAGGTATTTGTACAGACACTGCATGGATCCCCCCGCCCCACACAGACAGGTTACTTCAAATACAAAATACCCACAGAAAATCCAGAAATCTTTCACTTCACCAAAAGAAAAGGAAAAAAAAATTAAAAAAATAATATGCAATAATCCCATTGCAGCTTTTCCATCCCAGATGAGCACGGCAAGACAGTGACATCACACATTGACATAAAAACCCCAGACAGCAAAGCCAACCCTCCTGCAGACAGAACGAGGGGTGTAAATACACACCTGGAGTTTTCCATGAGCAGATTCAGCTGCTGCTGGGGGACACATGCAGCTGCCCCTGCCACTGCAGGCCTGGCTGTGCCGTGCAGGAGGGGACACAGAGGAAATCCATGGGACACACACAGCCAGGAGAACCCCACAGTCACATTCCAGGTGCAGGGTTAGCAAAACAACAAAGAGCACACTTGGGGCACAGCACAGAAACCCTGCTTCCCACATAAATTCAGGTTATTATTTGAACAATGCCAGTTAGAGAGCAGTGGAGAATTTCTCTTTAAACTGTACAAAAGCTGTTCAATAGTGAAAATACTATTTCTTTACAAAAAACTTGTCCAATATTGGAAATATTTTTTTTTTCACGTGGCCTAGAAAACGTCTCATGACTTTTGCTTTTTTTTTTCCCCTTTAACTTTTGTTAATAGTAGGATCCTGAACCCCTTCCCTTGCTCACTGAGCCAAAATTACTGTGTTACACATTCATTTCCCTCCATTCTGCAGGATATGTGAAATCTGTTACAGTGGGTTTGGAAACACAAACACTCCATCCTTCACCTGAACGTTCTGGAACACAGCTCAAAAGGAAAAGCCTGCAGGAGCACAGGAACAAACCCCTCTGCTCATTAGAACACCCTTGTGGTGTCAGATGTGCCAGCTCCTGTCCCTCAGCCCCTGCTCCAAGCACAAAGCCAGAACCTGAACAACATCTGCATCAAAAATCCAACTGAGCATGCAAAACCCATCTGAACCCTTTCAGGAACTCCTTTTAGGTGAACCTTGCCCTTTTCTTTTTTATCTGCTGTTTTTCAACACCTGAATGTTTGATGTTGTTTTTAAGGGTTCTGTTTCTGCAGCCAAACACAGCATCTGCACTCACGGTGCTACATCCCACCACTCCACTTGTGTCTGGAACCATTCTCCCTGTTAAAATATCCAAGGAATCCTTGCTGTTTGCTCCTGCCCTGTTACTTTCCATCAGTGGGTGTGGTGATATCAGTTAAACACATCAAATTTTACTTCAGCAGAATTTCTGACCCCTGGGAAGGGAAGCTTGGTTTGAGGTGGAAATTGCTCTACTCAGGGGACCCAGCAGATGCCAAATGCAGCAGTAAACCAGGCTTCCCTGCCTTGTTCTACACGGGGCAGAAATGTCCCAGCTGATCTCAGCCCAACCCAGCAGCAGGAGGACAACAGGCAGGTACAGCTGGACACAGCTCCAGTGAGGGCTCCGTCTTTGGGTTTTTCATTTAACCTGCTGAAAAACAGCCGTTTTCTCTAGAAAAGTTAGTAGGATGCAAGACATGCACCTTGTTTTTTTCAATGTGTTTGAGCATTTTTAATTAACATTTAAGACTGCTGTGCTACCAAAACCTGCCCCATCCTACAGAGCATCAGGGTTTGCCCCAAATGTGAAACACTCTTTAGCATAAAACAGCTTTTGCCTTTATTTCACTGCACAAAGCACCACCTGCATACAATGCCATTTATTAGAGGCAGTTTATTTGTGTTAACAGGGAAGAAAGGAAGCTGTTCCAGCTTTCAGCTACAGAATTACCTCGGGTGATTAATCCAGGTGGTTTTTTCCAGCTGGAATTTCTGGGTGGCCCCATAGTGGCACCACTGGACAAACAGGGCAAGCCTATCACCCGTAGAAGGCTCAGGACAGGTCTCCACCACCCCAACCCCAGGAAGTGCTGGGTTTGTTCCTTTGGGATGGTGTCTCCACTACAGCTTTCCCTCTCCTGCTCTTCTGAAGAGGCAGAAGCAGCTGTGAGATGTTGTGTTTGCAGAAGTCAGCGTGTTTAAGGGCAGGGTTCCCTCTGAGCACCGTGTGCTCTGAACACAAACCGGGCCAGGAGCGCGTACCTGAACCCCGCGCTGCCGAGGCCACGCTGGGACTGCGGCACCGGAGCGGGGAGGGAATCATTCACAACAACCACAAACGCACCGAAGTCTCTTGGGAGAGCTGCACTGAGCCAGCCAGGGGGATCAGGAGCCCTGGAATGTTCCGGCAGCCCGGGCTCAGAGCCCCCCTCCGCTGCGGTCCACCGGGATGGCCTGGCGGCGCCGCAGGTTCTCCTCGGCGCTCTTCATCAGCACGGCCAGCCTGCTCCCCGACACACGGCCCTTCTGGATGGCACTCATCAGCTGGGGACACGGGGACACGAGTGTCACTCACGGGCTGCCAGCCCTCCCTGCTGGGCCCAGGGCCACGGCACTGAGCCCACACAGCCAAAGTGCCGGAGCGCAGCCCAAAGTGTGACCCCGGAGCCTCACTCCAGCTCCCTCCCACACCCCACACCCCAGGAGTAACACAGGCTGATCCCCAGGAGTGACACAGGCTGATCCCCAGGAGTGACACAGGCTGATCCCCAGGAACACCTCAGGCTGATCCCCAGGAGTGACACAGGCTGATCCCCAGGAACACCTCAGGCTGATCCCCAGGAGTGACACAGGCTGATCCCCAGGAGTAACACAGGCTGATCCCCAGGTGTGACACAGGCTGATCCCCAGGAGTGACACAGGCTGATCCCCAGGAACACCTCAGGCTGATCCCCAGGAGTAACACAGGCTGATCCCCAGGTGTGACACAGGCTGATCCCCAGGAGTGACACAGGCTGATCCCCAGGTGTGACACAGGCTGATCCCCAGGAGTGACACAGGCTGATCCCCAGGAATGACACAGGCTGATCCCCAGGAGTGACACAGGCTGATCCCCAGGAGTGACACAGGCTGATCCCCAGGTGTGACACAGGCTGATCCCCAGGTGTGACACAGGCTGATCCCCAGGTGTGACACAGGCTGATCCCCAGGTGTGACACAGGCTGATCCCCAGGAACACCTCAGGCTGATCCCCAGGAACACCTCAGGCTGCTCTGGACAGGTGAGGGTGGCAGAAGAGTGCAAGTACCAAATATGATCCACTTGGAAGCAGTGCAGACAACACCAGTGTGGACAAACACCGTCACTGGGGTTTTTCCGTGACATTTCAGAATGTGGGATAGAATAGCATTCAGAATGCTGGGCCCAGCGGCTGCACAGGCTTTCTTTGGTTATTTGTAATATCTGAAGGATGCAGCTCACTGAAGATTCAGGATATTTTTCCATTTAGGAAGGGATTGTTCCCTGTGAGGGTGGGCAGGCCCTGGCACAGGTGCCCAGAGCAGCTGTGGCTGTCCCTGGATCCCTGACAGTGCCCCAGGCTGGGTTGGAGCAGTTTGGGACAGTGGAAGGTGTCCCTGCCCCTGGCTTGAAGATGAGCTTTAGGGTCCCTCCCAAGCCACACCACGCAGGGATTTCATGATTCCTGATCCACCACCGATCCCAGACCTGCCCTTTTCCACCCACATGTCTTTCTCTGGAGCCACTGCACTTGACTCCCACAATTCTTTCAAATCCAAATTCCTTTATAGACTTTTAAAACTAATTTGCTATTAAGTCCTGGAAGCTGGACTCTGCTCTCTCCCAGTGAAAGCACGCTAGTGCTAAGATTTTAGTTAATTCTTTTTTATCCCATGGATAAAGCCAGCATTAGAGCTGAAATTACCTGCAGCCTGCTCTGCAGAGAGTGCTGGGGAAGCAATCAGCACTTGCCAAATGCAATTTCTTACTCCCATTGACTGCAGGAACCCTTCAGATTCCTTCCCCCCCACAGGAAGAGCTGCTCATTACACCTGCAGCTGGACCTGTGCAAACGTGCTGTGGCCCCCTGCCAGTTGCAGAGCACAGGGAGAAGGCCAGGCCCGTGCACAGACAGGGATGTCACAGCAGCAGAGGCACTGCCTCCTGCCCAGTCACGCCTGCCAGAGCTTGGGGCGATGTGCTTTAGAGGAATGGGATGGGCTTTCAGGTCTCTTCCTGCTCAGACCACTCTGGCATTCCATGATTCCCCTGGATTTAACAGGGGGTGGTTGCCTTTACATCCCAGCACCGGTTCCCAAGGCTCCCTCTCCTTCCTGGAGCCCCAGTGCCAGCAGCTCCAGGGATCCAGGTGTGCCCTGTGCCAGCTGTGCTCCCTGCCTGGGCATCCCTCCACGGGCACTGGGAGCACCAGGGGCTGCCAGGGCTCCAGGGCCAGCCCTGCTCTGCTCCCACCTGCAAAGCCAGGCAGCCCCCAGCTACAACCTGCTCTATTTTCCAACACAAAGCTCCACAAATATTTGCCCGGGGCTTGCACAAGTTCTGCGCTGAAACGCAATTACCTGAAAGTTTTCAGAAAGCAAACACCCAAGTATTGGGCACTGACTTAACAGATCCATTAAAAAATTAAACAAACATCTAATGTATTTTGCTCCTTCCATGGCAACCCCAGTTCATTTCAGTGGCAGCCTCCCTGCTCAGCACTGAGTGTTTCCCTGGAGCACAGGAGAGGGCTGAGCCCTGCAGTGCCATCACTGCTGCTCCACACCCAGGCTGCTCTGGGCCACGTGCAGGGGTCACACGGATTTGCACAATCATGAAACTGCTCCTGAGCACTGCCTGCCCTTTGCATTGCACAGGATGATGTAGGGCTGGCAATCCCTGGTGAGGCTGGTCAGCCCAGCAGAGAAACCCCAGAATGCCCCAAACCCCACACAACAACAATTACTGGTTGTTTCAACTCCTCGAGCAATGTAGCCAGCCTAACCGAACTCCTAACTCAGCCCTGCAGAAGGGGGAGAGAAACCAGAGAGAGGTTTCCAGTGGAGGTACAAGGGTGTCTCCTTCCAGCAGCCAGAGCCCAGCTGGGCTGTTCTCTCCCATTTGAACAGATCAGCACAAACTCCCAAAGCCATTGGTTCTCCTTCCCCCCGCTTTGTTTGGTTTGGTTTTTCCCCTTCCCCCAAGTTCACTGCAGCTCCTCAGCTCAATTGCTGTATTTTAGGCAAATAAATACTCCTTTTTGCTAATGCTGGACACAACCTGTGAAAATTTTCTGCATTTAGATTCAACAATGCTGCTCTTATCCCCAGCTCATCTCCAGAGAGACAATTACCATTTCCTTTGCCTTGATCTTGTTTGTTTAACTTGACACAGTGAAGAAAGGGCTGACATTGACCAAAATCCCCGGCATTAATTTCTCTCCTGTTTGGCATTCATCATTGCCACTGGGCAGGGGAGACACGGCAGGCTCTGAAATACCACCCCAAAAAAGGCTCCTCAAACACCAACCCAGCACCTGCAAAGGGAGCACCCTTGGGTTTGCTTGAAAGCCCCCGAAAAAGGAGATGCATGTATTTTCTTCAGAGACTGGGACCATTTAGCCAGCCCAGGACTTAAAATGGGTTATAGGGCCTGGATGAGCTCTAACTACAAGCTCAGTCTTTATAATACTCAGTTTATTATTTAGTTATTCAGTTTATTATTATAGTTATATTACTATTTGTTATTTAGTTGTTTATTATACAGTTTCTTAGCTTACTCATTTTTATAACAACCCTTAACAGCTGCAGATAATGCCAGATAATGCACTTTCCAATGGACACCTGCATCATTTTAAATATATTTACACAGCATTTCTGGGCTTAAAATGCCAAATTCAGGTCTGGACTGGGGCATACTTTGTAAATTGGATCCATTCTTTGAGTCTGACTGGGAAAAAACCCCCTGAATTTCCAAGCAGCTTGAGGATGGCTCTGTGAGCCCCTTGTACCAACACCACAGGTAACACTGCCCTGGTCCCCAACCCAGCCCTTATTCCTTTTAAGTTTTAAGCCTGTTTTGCCCTTCTCCTAATCCATATCTCACAGCAAAAGATGAGTAAGTTTTCTGGTGATTTTTAGCTAATGCTTTAAAATCACCACATTATTTGGTGCGTCGGCCGGGAAACGAAATTCGCTAATCTAAATTACTACAAGTCGCTGGCAGTGTGTTTGCCTTTAAAAAGCCAGCCTTTCCTGGCACCAAGCACAGCACGTACCTGCAGGAACTCGTTGAGCTCCACCTGCCCGTTTTTGTTGAGATCCACCTCGTTGAGGATCTCGTGGAGGGTGTTCTCGTCCATCTGCACGCTGATGCTCTGCACGGGACAAGCACAGGAGGAGGGGGCTCAGCAGCCTGGGCCTCTCCTGGCTCCCACAGCTGCTCCCAGAGGGGTGAGGAGCACAGGGCACTCACCTCCAGCACACGCTGCACGTCCAGGGTGGTGATGAAGCCCTTCTTGTCCTTGTCAAACA
This sequence comes from Pseudopodoces humilis, assembly GCF_049639895.1. Lineage (NCBI taxonomy): Eukaryota > Metazoa > Chordata > Aves > Passeriformes > Paridae > Pseudopodoces > Pseudopodoces humilis. The sequence continues at coordinate 652,044 of NC_142207.1, forward strand.
TGCGGAAGCGCTTCTTGTACCTGCGAGGGAGGGCTGGCGCGTCAGGGCTGCCGTGGGGCTGCGGGGACAGCAGCACGGCCAGCTCTCCTGCCCCACTCACCTCTCGATGTCTGAAGGCACTAGAGAGATCTCAGACCTGTCTGTCAACTGATCTGTTTTCACTTTGTAGCCCATTTCATAGTACAGAAATGTTTTAGCCGTTTCAAGCTCTTCCTACAGTGAAAACACAAAAGCTGGGTACTGAGCAATAGCAAATTCTTACACAAGTATTTATTTTTTATACCTTATTATTAGGTTCTTCCACTTAACCAGTACTTTTCTAAGGTCCCAAAGCAAATGGCAGCTGAAAAGTATCAAAAAGTTAAACTTTGGCACTTTTTACTCTTGGAAAAAGGTATCCAGGCTCGTAAGGACTTCTAATTTCTCTGTAAATGCTTCCAGGAACATCCACACCTTCAGTCACACACAGTCTGTCTGCCCCTTTCAGGAAGAAATGGCCTTTTCAGACCATCCTACAACATGTCATTTGTTATCTTTGTGTGATGATTCACTCAGCTGTCTAAAATCAGAAAAAAATCAGGGAGCTCAACACCAGGCAGGTTCTTTGTGGTTACAGGAGCTTCCTTTGCTCAGGCAGATCTGTTGAAAAGTGTCAGTAAAGCAAAACAACTGACAGGAATAGGACAGCAATGCCAAGCCTGCTTGCATTTCTAAGGCTGGGGAGCACCAGGATACAGATCTTCCCCTTCCCCTCCACCCCCTGGCCGATCCCAACCCATTTCACAGCCATCTGATAAAGTCTTTAGAATGAAATGCACCAAGTGACTCATTGTCCCGGGAATAAAACATCACTTGTAGCTTTCTATTCAACCAACTCTCCTTAACACGGAAACTCCTCAAGCAAAACAAAGCAGCTCCAGCTGAAAAGGGCCCTTTGTACCTTCTTCTTCTGCTCACACCAGTTGAGCTCCTTGCCCATGATGTCCACGATCCTGGGCAGGGCCTCGTGGGCAGCCTGCACGTTGAGGAAGGCCAGGCGGGTGCGCCGGGAGATGATGTCCACGGCGGTGCGGGCGTACTCCTTAACCCCGTACACCACCTGCGAGGGGAGCACAGATCTAACACCTGACACCTGCACAGGGCAGGGCTACCACCCCAGGCCCTGGGAAAGCTCCCTTTTCCTTGGAACGTTTTACAGAATCCACCTGGGATCAAATGTTTGTCTGTGAAGTAAAAAATAGGTGCTATATAAACCTTTAATTATGCATAAATATGTTAGTATGTGTATATAGCGATGCATAAAGTGTGCTCCAGGTACGGGCACAGAAAAAATCTTGGAAAGGAAAGAGCTGAAGGAGATGTTTCAGAGAGCCACCGACCTGCTGGTCCCTAGGACAGAGTCACAGGTGACGTGGCTTTCCCACATACCTCAGCTTCAATGTAGGGGAATTCTGACACCAGCCGTTTCCCGACAATGGGCCACCTCTTCCCCGTCACCTGGGCTATTTTGGCCACCTCAAAAGCCTTGTCCCCGTAGGTGGAAGCCAGGTGCTGAGCCACCTGTGGAGAGGAAAACAAATCCAGCACGCTTTGAAAGCACAAGAAAGACACATTTTCCTTGAGCACTCCCTCATCCCCAGTACCAAAGAGGCTGCCAGGGTTGCTGGAGTGGGACAGCCTGGGAGGGAAGCTGGGGCTGGCCCAGCACTGGCCCACTGTGTGTGTGTGCCACAGGCTGCCAGCCCAGCTCCCCTGCCACACCCTGAGCACAGCTGCGGCGGCCCCAGGGACTGCGGCAAGTCAGAGCGCTTCTAAGCAGGAAACAGCCAAGATTATGAGAAAGGAAAAAGGGGAAGATGATGAAGAATTATGAACTTTATTTCAGTCAGAACTATCTCTGTCCCAGCTCTGATGGGGCTCACCAGACCTTAGTCCAAGTTATGTCGGTGTTTGATTTAGGGGAAGGCCAAACCCCTCCAGCACAGGAGCCCAGGACTCACCTCGCTCTCAAGTCCATAGTCTTGCACCAGTCTGATGTAGAGCGTGGGGCTCCAGTCCTGAGCCCCCTCCAGCTGCAGCCCCATGGTGACACAGGAGCCTGCCTTCAGGCTGTGCTCCCGGACGGCTGTGTCGATGGTGTCCCGGGCCATGGCTCGGTACGTTGTCCACTTCCCACCTGGGGGAACACACGCTCACCTCGTTATTTGGGGAAAGCAGGAACAATACAAGCTGCTAGATGCTACAGACGTATCTGTGTACTCCATACGGCATGTGATGGTGCCAGCCCCACTACCACTGACAGAGCAGCTTCTGCTTAGAGGAGCTGAACAACTGCCTTGGGACGAGATTTCCACACAGAATCCCCAGGGCAGCCCAGCAAAGCCGTGGCTTTAAGGAACTCCCAGTACCTGCAATGGTGATGAGGCCGCTGTCGCTGACGGTCACGACGTGGTTCCGGGAGATGGACTGGGTGTCCTTGGAGTCGGGGTTGGTGACCAGGGGCCGGATGCCACTCCAGGCTGCCAGCACATCTCCTCTTCTCACTGTGCAGAGCCACACTGAGCCCAGGGGTGCCCAGGTCCCACTGCGCTGCTGGGCACTGCTGGGCACTGCTCCACACCCTGCTCGGCCCTGAGCGAGCCCAGAGCTGGGGAGAGCCCCCAGAGGCAGGGGATAAGCTGGGCTATGGAACCCCAGAATCACTGATGCTGGAAAAGCCCTCCCAGGACACCCAGTCCAACTTGTACCAATGGCCACCTTGTCACCAGCCCAGAGCACTGAGCGCCACGTCCAGGTGTTCCCTGGGCAGCTCCAGGGATGGGGACTCCAAACCTCCCTGGGCAGCTCCAGCCTGACCCCCTTTCCATGAAAATTCTTCCCAATGAACCTGAACAGTCCTTACATTACGTTTTATAAACCCAAATAAAGATTGTTACATGAGTGTAACATTTTCTTTCAGATCTTCCAGACTTTTCCTCTAGCCTGAAGGTTATTATTCCAAGATTTCCTCTTGACAAGTCATCTTTATCCACAGCCTTCACCCTAAGTGCAGTTACCAATTTGCTTTATACAGAAGTCTTTGGAACATGTTTTTAATACTACTTTCAAATGACCGATAATTGAAAAATCACTAAAAGGGTGTAAAAAACATCCCCCAAAGAACACTGAATAGATTTCCAAAATCAATGGTGCTCTGCCAGCATGTTTAACCTGCCAAAATGAAGTGTTAATCACAGACACAAGATCCTGTATTAGGTTTATAAACTAATGAAACTGCAGAAAGCAGCACGCGTGACGCTGTAATTAAGCAGCTGGAAGGTGTCCAAGCCTGTGGAAGTTGATAACCCTGGCACTGGCTCTGGCAGCAGAGGCAGGGCTGTCGAGCCTTGATATGGGCAGTGCTGCTGTTATTTCAGCTCCAGCCATCTATAAACAGTAACTGCACAGGAAAACCAGCACAGGCCCAGCTGGGCTGAGCCACAGGGACCGAGCACTTCTGGATGTGCTGCTGGAAAATGCACAGGAAACCAGGGAATGGCCTGGCTTGGGACTGACCTTACAGCTCATCCCATCCCATCCCACGGGCAGGGAAACCTCCCACTGTCCCAGGTTGCTCCCAGCCCCAATGTCCAGCCTGGCCTGGGACACTGCCAGGGATCCAGGGCCAGCCCCAGCTGCTCTGGGCACCTGTGCCAGGGAACAATTCCTTCCCAATATCCTATCTAATCTCTGTCCTATTCACATTCCCATCTCCCTCCCTGGTCCCCTGCACTTCCAACACCAACTGCTGCTCCAGACACTCAACAGGAGCTTCCCTGGACACTTTCAGAACTTCATACAACACGCAGACATCAATTCTCCAGGGAACAAAGAATCGAGCATTTCCCATCTCCAGACAGCAGGTTTTCCTAAACCCAAGTATGCTACAATGTTCCTGCCTGAGTGCTTTCAGACTTCATGCTGCAGCAGAAACACATGAGTCCAAATGCCTCCCCAGAATAACAGAAATAACCCAAACCCTCAGTCTGGAGGGAAGATGGCTGCCCAGGGCAGTGGTGGGGTCACCCTCCCTGGAGGTGTCCCAAAAACAAGCGGATGTGGCACTGGACATGTGCTGGTGGTGCTGGCTGATGGTTGCACTGGATGATCAGGAACAGCACCACTGTACAGCTCATGGTGCCACTGCAGCTCACAACAGCCACAGCTGTCACACAAAAGCTCCAGGCAGCAGCACCTCCCCAGCCCCTCCAGGGCTCCCCCGGGATTACCTTCCACGTCGGCGCCCAGGTAGTTGCGCACTTCGCTCAGGATGAAGTTGATGTCCTCCTCCGTGGGGATGGGGTGGGAGGTGACGTCCGTGGGGCTGTCCGTGGTCCCTGCGATCGTCATCTTCTCCCAGGGCAGGAAGAAGATCACCCTGCCATCGCTGGTGGCCGGGTCCAGCAGCCCCATGTTGTCAGGGCTGGAACAGAGGAGGGGTCTGGCTGAACCTGGTGGCACCTGGGGTCTGTCCCTGCACCCCCAGTGTCCAGGCAAGGACTGGGACACACCAGCTGTTCTCAGGCAAAGGAGTTAATGAATGAACAAATAACACATTTCACATGTGCCCAAGACAGATTTAAACAGATGTCCCAGAAGTTTGGGGGAATAAGGCCCGTGGATCATTTTATGACCCAAAATCACAGTGACTCCTCCAGTCTGCCTCTGCAGTAAAGGTGGAGCAGGAGGGGTGAGGGGTGCTGACTGAGAGGAAAAGGACAACAAAGAAGAGAAATGAAGACATTTAAGGAATATCCTTCCACTAAGCCTGAGTTTGTCACCACCTGCCACTTCAGCAGGAAGGAACACCCACAGGCTCCTGAGGGATTTGGAGCAAGGAACGTGCTCTGAGTGCTTCCAGCTCTGTGGCCCTGGATGGGGAACTGTGCTTTGAGGAAAAAAAGGCAAAAGAGACACTTGGTGGGTGCTGCTACTCAGGCATATTTCATTCTACAACACAGTGATTCAGTACAAGGACAAAAAACTGTAGTGCTTTGGGTAGGAGATTTTAATCAATGTATCAGGTTTTTCTGGTGTAATGTAAGAAAGATATCCACAGGTACAAACCCACTACCTCATGGCTTATTCAAAAGCTCTGCTTGTATTTCAGAAAACAAAAGGCTTTTATAAACACTTCAAGGTAAACAGCTTTTATGTAGGAAAACATTGAGCTGCCCCTTTTTTCGATCATTTTTACTTCAAGGACTGATGCTGACTCTCATGTAAGGTGCTGCAAGCCCCTTTACAAACATGTGCAGTCAGGTCAGGGCTCTTCAGGCTGTGCCCCTGCTCCTGAGCTACAGGGGCACATGGAAGGAGGGCAGGGGATGCAGATTTAGGTGGCTCTTAGGGACCTCAGAGGGGAATTATTCAATGGGCTCAAATCCTAAGGCAGCGTCTGAAGGCAAAGACCTGCTTGGGTGGGATTTACCTATTCAAGCTGAATCGCTGAATATTGCATTTTTAGGAAGTCTGAAGTGATAACTGAAAGGAAGGTGGCAATATCTGGCAAGGCTGGGAGAGAGGCTGAGAATTTCATAGCTAGCATGTATATTAGACCCATTTTAGCTGATATTTATAGACAGCTTAGGCATACGGTGGCAGAGGTACAATCTAATAGGGGAAGTCAACACAGGTTTGGGAAAGGTAAATCACCTCAGACAAATGATTAGTTTTTAAAATGAAAAAGCTGTTGATTTAGAGACAGAGGAAATCAGAGGCTCAATATACAGTACCAGAATTCAGAAACTTTACAGACATTTTCTTCAAAGTATGATTTTTTTTTTATGTGATTTCATAAAAACTCTTAAAAACAAGAAAGAGAACCAAGCAAATACTTCAAACTAAGTTTCCCCACAGCACCTCTGGACTGAAGCATTTCAGATTGCACAGCAAGTGCTGAGAAAGGCTGAAACAATTTTCCATATGCCAATTATTTACTGAATCACTGATACCAGCTATCCTGGGAAGCTCTCTCTCCATGCCCTTTGCCATGCTTGCTCCAGCTTATTTAAATAACTAAAGAACCACCCAAACAAATGCAAAATAAGGTGTTTTGCATCAGAAAGAAGCATCTTGACACCCAAATACCGGCCTTCCCAAGGCCTCAGGTGTCATGCTGCTGCACACCAGGAATACCTCTGAAACAACCTGGTTTTAGGAGGTGGGAATTCCTACAATTCCACCATGGATGGGAGAAGGAGGCAGGAGCCAAGTAGCCGTGGTGAGAGTTCTCTTTAAGGATGGCTAAAATGGGCAAATTCAGGACTGGCAGCTCCACCATGAAGCACAAAGCAATGCCTTTACAGGGAAATGTAGAGGTAAAAGGTCTGGGAGCTCCATGGAAGGTCTTGGATCCATGGAAGATCCCCAGCTGAAGAAGCATTTGACCAAAGCACCAGCAAGGCAGTTAAAGGACGATAAAATGTGACCTTCCATAGAGAAAAAGTAAGGTGCAACAGGCAAGTTTACCTGGCATGTGGAATGCAGAGCAGAGAGGAAAATTCCAGAAAGACAGAAACATCAGAAATTAGTCAGAAGGGAGAGGAAAAATCCTTGCCTTCTCAGACACATTCCAGGCAGGAAGCCTAATTAATGAGGGGAGGAATTCTGGGACTATTAGTGAAGGACATCAATGAGTAAGAAACCCATGGGGAACGAATGCATTAGGTTAACATTAGTTTTACAAAATCTTGACTATATTTATAACTAAAACCCTCTAGATGTTTAAAAAAAAAAATTCATTTGTGTGACTACAGGCCAAAATCCTGTAACACATTCACAGGGCACACGTGGACACGGTGAAATGCCAACCTTCCTGTGCTGAGCAGTGTTCCTTGGCATCAGGAGAAGGAAAGCCTGATACAACCAAGATTAAATCCCACGAGTGTTTTCTATTTAGCAGACAGTTCCCTGCTTTCAGCTATCCCACTCCAAGGAAATTCAGTGCAGTTTTATCTGATCAGCTGTGCTGTGGAGGCAGTGTGTGGGCAGATACTATTTTCCAAGGAAAGTAATGCCCACATGCTGACATACACTGGGGAACATGGAGAACAAGAATTCTCCACATTTCCAATTAAAATTATTGGGTTATTACAGAATAAATAAATCGGAGCTCTCAAGCGTATCCAGCCATCTTCTACTTTGAATTTACCAAGTGAGTCCAGGTTTTAAAGCTTTCCATGTTTTTGTGTAGGGCCATAGAGCTAATCACACACATCCTTCTCCTGGCATATGAGGAAACTGGGATTACAGCCCATTTCTCCACATTTTTAGTACTTTGAAGCAGCTATTAGGTCATTTTACCATTTTTCATGGAGAAAGATACAAAAATGAAAAAAAAACCCAACAGAAAAACAGAAGAGAATGGAGGGGTGATTTTACACCAGGCCAAAAATGCCTCAATTTTTCAGTGTGTGGTGGTGTCCTGTTGGGACAGCTGTGGCACAAACACCCCGCTGTGCACTGCAAGGCTGAATTCCCATTCTGAGCAGGGCTGTGGAAGGCATTACTGCAAGGGCACTGTATCAACACAACTGGGCTAAGTCCATAAAGGGGAATTTCCATTAGGATGCTAATGACTTCAGGAACCAAAGGTAATATTTGAGTTCCGACTGACAAGGCTGGCTCGGGAGAAGGGGATTTGGCTTTGCACAGCAAACAGGGAGAGGGGCAGGAGGCTGCAGGGAGCAGAGTGCCACGGGAACTCTCCTGGAACAAGGAGGGCACGTCCTGTCCACCAAACCCCCACGGGAGGGTGGGTGGGCTTGGGGCCACTGCAAGCGTGGTTGAGTTACTCTGAGCTATTTCTACTGCCTGTGGTAGTAATTATTATTACTATTACCATGCCCATTCGATCACTTTGTGCTTCTGCACTGCTGTTTTCTCTGAGCACAGCCACATCCTGGCAGAGTCACTGCTCAGGGGGTTTCATATGTAAAGGCAGGCAGCGGAACAAGATCGTCTTTAAAGTCCCTTCCAAACCAGAGCACTCTGTGATTCCATGATTTAACAGGACAAGAGATTCTGTATGAAGGTGCAACCTCTCTGGGAGGTTTTACGTGCTCCTGGTTCTCCTGAGGGGGTGACCGAGCAGCAGCACACTCAGCTCAAAGGCATCACTGAAACAGGTGCTTCCACAAGCCTGGGGATGTGCTGCCTAAACGCCTTCTGCTTCAGCAGGAGCCCTGCCTTGGGGAGCTCTAACTAAAAACTACATGGCTTCAGTCTGTTCTGAATAGATGAAATTGTTCTTCTCACCGGCACAGCGCCAGGATCCTCTTTAAAAAACGCAAACAAAAATCAGAATCAAACTGTGCGCTCCGAGCTGCTGTAAAGGCAGCGGCGCGTCTCTCCCGGCTGATTTATTCAGCAGCAGCAGCAGAGATTACAAATGGTGTTACACGGGCGGCAGGCTCCCCGTGCCTCACCTGTAATAACCAGGCATCACGATATGCACGCCTGCACTGGGCTGACAGATGTTGGGCACCTCCTGATCATCCATTTTGCGGACCGAGTCTGTGAAAGGTCCCGTGGCGTTGATAACACACTTGGCTCTGACATCGAACTCCTTCCCTGTGAAAGAAAACAGTATCAATCACAGACACCATTTGTTTCCTGCTCACTGATGCTCTTTGTTATTCATCTCTCTATGAACCCAACCTACTGTAAAGTGTACCCTGCGTGTCTGAACACAACAGCTGGGATGCGTTCTAAAAATTAACTAAGTGTTCACCCAACACCAGATTTGAGAGAAAATGTTTTAGAGTGGAATTCCAGCTTATCTGTAAGGGCAGAAGAGAGGCAGGCAGGGTGGAAGCTGCTCAGCTGAAATCTGCCTCTCAAGAAGAGAGATTTCAGTCTCAGCCCGCAGACTCGGTAAATGGGATTACTCCTGTACAGCACGGAGCCTTTTACTATGTCATCTTTGCGTGACAGCAGGGCTGGGATGGAAAGCTCAGGCTGGCCTGCCAAAACACTGGGGTTTGAGTGGGAAATGTGACAGAAGTGGAAGCTGAGTGACACTAATGGCACGGCCTGGGAAGATGGCTCCTGTGCCGGTTCAGGGCTGTTTGCCGATGGCAGTGGCCCCACTCCTCCCTGCTGTGTTATCCCAGGGTGTCCCTGTAGAGCACCCCACACTCACCTGTGAGCACACCCCTGCAGCGCACCCCACAGACCCCACACTCACCTGCGATCACACCCCACAGACCCCACACTCACCTGTGATCACACCCCACAGACCCCACACTCACCTGTGATCACACCCCACAGACCCCACACTCACCTGTGATCACATCCCTGCAGCGCACCCCACAGACCCCACACTCACCTGTGATCACACCCCACAGACCCCACACTCACCTGTGATCACACCCCACAGACCCCACACTCACCTGTGATCACACCCCACATACCCCACACTCACCTGTGATCACACCCCACAGACCCCACACTCACCTGTGATCACACCCCACAGACCCCACACTCACCTGTGATCACACCCCACAGACCCCACACTCACCTGTGAGCACATCCCTGCAGCGCACCCCACAGACGCGCTGTCGCCCGCTGGCCGTGTCGGTGCTCTTGAGCAGGTGTCGCACCTCGGTGTAGTTGGCGGTGGTGGCTCCGTAGCGGGCGGCGGTCAGGGCGATGGCCAGGTTCATCCTGGCGTCGTTGTGCTGTCCTGCGGGGAAGGGCAGCCGTCACCCGCAGCAGCGGCGGAGCCGGGGCAGCGTGTCAGCCCGCATCTGTCACAGCCGGCCCTGTCACATCGTGTGGGGCCGCCGGGCTCCTGGGGCCGCGTGGGCAGCGCCCCACGGAGCTGTGCTGCCCCACAGGGCTGTGCTGACCCACGGAGCTGTGCTGCCCCACGGAGCTGTGCTGCCCCACAGGGCTGTGCTGCCCCACGGAGCTGTGCTGACCCATGGAGCTGTGCTGCCCCACAGAGCTGTGCTGCCCCACAGGGATCTGCTGCCCCACGGAGCTGTGCTGCCCCACGGAGCTGTGCTGCCCCATGGAGCTGTGCTGACCCACGGAGCTGTGCTGACCCACAGGGCTGTGCTGCCCCATGGAGCTGTGCTGACCCACAGGGCTGTGCTGACCCACAGGGCTGTGCTGCCCCACAGAGCTGTGCTGCCCCACGGAGCTGTGCTGACCCACGGAGCTGTGCTGACCCACAGAGCTGTGCTGCCCCACGGAGCTGTGCTGCCCCACGGAGCTGTGCTGACCCACAGAGCTGTGCTGCCCCACAGAGATGTGCTGCCCCACGGAGCTGTGCTGACCCACAGAGCTGTGCTGCCCCACGGAGCTGTGCTGCCCCACGGAGCTGTGCTGACCCACAGAGCTGTGCTGCCCCACAGGGCTGTGCTGACCCATGGGGTTCTGCTGCCCCACACACACCTCGAGCCCCTGGCTGAGGCTGTGCACCCCAGGACCGAGCGGCACACGAACCATCTCTCCCTTTTCCTGTGCAGTCCCACAGGATCTCAGTACCCACATCCGAGATTGTGCCAATCCAGCCGGTATTGCCGATTATCAGACAGCGAGTCTGATTACCGAGTGAACACACGACACTCGGTGTCCAAAACATCCTTTTAGAGACTGTGCCAAATTTAACTGGGGTTTTTTCTATATATTCCTTTGAACTTCCCAACATACAACATAAAAGCACCCAAAAAAGAGAAATAAGTGGACAAAAATTAATGAAGGATTCTTAACATACATCATTAAAGATTTATTACTGAAATTCCCTCGTTAAAGAAAACCAAGAGAGAGGTGAAGGGACTGCGAGGGGAAGATGATTAATTACTCTGAAATACTGGCTTCACCTGAGACTTTTCCTATTTATTATTGCACTGAAGTTGGAGGCCTGGATGCTGGCTGGAAAGAATTACTATACATTGAAGGGGCCAGGCTCTGTGTGTCCTGAATAATTAATTTCTGAGCAGGCTAAACTTCCTGAGGTACTGCTCACTTCCCCACCTGTTTGGACCACTCCTATCACAGATGATACTGATAAAGTGATAAATTTGTAATAGATACTGTAGGTGATTTATGTTGCCAGCATTCCCAGCATTTAGTATAAATGGTTTATGCAAAGTTTGGTGCTTCGGATTCTGCCGGCGCAGATCTCCAACCCCCGCGCAAATCATCTGTTCCCAGCTAAAAGGGCAAAGTTATAAAGATGGGATCAATGGCCTCGCAAGCACCACCTCCCCTCCCCAAACCTCTCATTCCAACCCAGCCCAGGCTGTGCAGCGCAATCTGTCTTCAGCTATGAGAAAAAAAGTTACACAAAGTGTACAGAAACGGCAGCATGATAAAGCACCGATGAAGAAACAAACAGTAACTCCAATTTCACACAGCAAACAATACCCAGAATCAGCTGCAACAACAGAGGAACAGCAAAACAACTGAACAAGATGTCAGGAAAAGTTGGGGATGCTCCATCACACGAGATGCACGAGAGGGAACAACCATCGGTCAGAGCTGGCAGGCAAAGCACTCAGTAAATGCACGGGCACTGCTGCTGCTGCCATGGCAGGGAGGGATAAATGACCTTATGAGGTTCACCTCAAACCTGCCCAGTTTCAGGGCTTGAGAGAAGGTAAAGCCCGTGTGCAGAGGGAGCACTGGGTGAAAAAGAGACAAAGGACAGCGACAAGCTGTGGTACAGCAGCTGCTTCCACATAACAACAGGGATTCCAAAGGAACCCAGCGTTCAAGGAATGACTGGATGTGGCACTCGGTGCTCCAGGCTGGTTGATGAGGTGAGGTCACAGCTTGGACTCAATGCTCTTGGAGGGCTTTTCCAACAGAAATGCTTCAGTGATTCTGCAACCCAGAAAATGCTCCTTTAGCCTGAAGCCACGGGCTCAGGAGCTCATTACTCTGGAGACATCTCCCTTTCTCTGGTGCTGAACTGGGCCAGCCTGACCCATGGCACCGCAGCACGCGGCTGTCCCGGGCCACGCAGCAGCAGCCTCAGCCAGGGGCCACCAAACCCAACCCCTGCCGTGCCAGGGGCCACCAAACCCAACCCCTGCCGTGCCAGGGGCCACCAAACCCAACCCCTGCCGTGCCATGGGCCACCAAACCCAACCCCTGCTCTGCCAGGGGCCAGCAAACCCAACCCCTGCCATGCCATGGGCCAGCAAACCCAACCCCTGCCGTGCCAGGAGCCACCAAACCCAACCCCTGCTGTGCCATGGGCCACCAAACCCAACCCCTGCCGTGCCAGGGGCCACCAAACCCAACCCCTGCCGTGCCAGGGGCCACCAAACCAAACCCCTGCTGTGCCAGGAGCCACCAAACCCAACCCCTGCTGTGCCAGGAGCCACCAAACCCAACCCCTGCCGTGCCAGGGGCCACCAAACCCAACCCCTGCTCTGCCAGGGGCCACCAAACCCAACCCCTGCTGTGCCAGGAGCCACCAAACCCAACCCCTGCTGTGCCAGGGGCACAAGAGCAATGTGCTCCCTCCTCACAGAGCCTGGGGGCTCAGCCCCCCTCAGTGGGCTCCTGCCAGCACGGCCCCAGGCGGCACCGACACAAACCCCCCCTCTCCTGGGCCTGCCCTGGACGGGGCATTCAGCACACGGCAGCACGACCCCACTTCAGCCAATATTAGCTCTGGTCTATGGAACCCTGACTGTTTAAATTTGGAGCGTTTGCCTCTTCCCAGATTTGTCACTTATTTGTCCAGAGCAAAAGCAATCCAGAGAAGCCAATCAGCAGAATAAATAATGTGGAAATGGGTAGCTTCTATAAAACCAAACTTCCAAGTAGCAATTGCTTAGCAAGCCCCAAATCCAAAGGCTGCTCGGTGTTTTGCTGAGCCTCCCAATGCTCCTAAAGTCAGAGTGAGCTCAGGACACTCTCAGCACATTCCAGGATTGGGACCACTGTGTTCAAAACAACATTTTCCTGCTTTCTCTGAACCTCTCATCCATTTTCCCCTCATCATTATTCTGACACAAGAACCCCCATGCTATTACTCACTCCTCAGCTGTCCAAAAGCAACGGAGTGTCCATGGAATGCATTTGCAGGCAGAGGACTGGGAAATAACCAGTTTCTGATTAACTACACTGGTAGAAAAACTCACTGGCTTCAGATTGATGTGACCTACAGAGTGGAGTCCTTGAGTATTTCATGGCATAAACAGCAGAGATCTGGAGAGGCCTGTGTTTGAAAGGAGTAAAGAGTGACTTCCCACCTTGGGAATTTATCATCTGTGGAGAACAACAGTGCAACAGTTTAGGAGAGATGGGGGTCACAGGATAGTGGTTTTATATCCAGGAACAGCTGGGTTTTGCCTTTTTTTTTTTTTTAAGGCCTGCCAACTGGCATGTGTGCATTCTCCCCTAGATAATGACATTAAAATCCTGCACTTGAACAGAGAATCAGAACATCCTGAATGGGATGGGCACACAGGGACCCAACTCCCTGCCCTGCACAGACATCCCAAGAATCCCACCCTGTCCCTGGCAGCAGTGTCCAAATGCTCCAGAGCTCTGGCAGCCTTGGGGCCAGGACCATTCCCTGGGGAGCCTGGGCAGTGCCAGCACCCTTCATCCAAAGGGGAAGGGTCTTTTCCTGATCTCCAACCTAAACTCCTCCTGGCACAGCTCCAGCCCTGCCCTCAGGTCCTGTCCCTGGTCACAGAGAGCAGAGATGGGAGCTGCCCCTCGGAGGGAGCTCCAGACCACAGGGATGATCTTTAACACTCCAGAGAGAAAGGGAAGGATAAAGCAAAGCAAAGGTTTTGCATCTCAGCCTTTCTGAGCTCACAATCAAATGCCACTCTCTCCAGACACAGAGATCCCCTGAACACCAGAGAAAAGCACCTCCAGGCTTTAGCTCCTCCAGCCCAGACGTGATTCCACTCTAAGAAACCCGAGGTGTGTGATCAATGGTGAGGGAACCCTGAGCTTCCAGGGGAGCCCTGGCTGACCCACCACAGCCACAAAGCCAAACAAGAACAGTGATCCCCCCTTGCCACCACAGGTAACCCCTCTGTGATCTTTTGGGGTTTTCCAAACACTTCATTCAAAAAGTTATTTTCTAACAGCAGAGTGGCTAAGCCAAATTAATCTGGCATGCTTCTCCACAGGTGAGTATGCTCCTGAAGATCCCCTGAATCTCCTAAGTGTAGGCAGCACAGTGAAATGCTAGCTGTGACATTCCCCAAGAACAGATGTTCACCAGTGCCCTGCCTGATGCCAGTTGTCACCTGCTGCATGCTGGCAGAATCAGTCACAGCTCAGCACCTTGGGAGAAGCCTCTCTGAGCCAACTGATGGTTATTTGTTGTTTTCATCTGCTGTAATACGGTGACAATGAAGAGATACTTCCATTTTCACGAAGGGCAGTTAACCCAGCTTTTCCCAAAACACTGGCCTAAGTGCTTTCACCAAGTTATCACTGAATCCTCTAAAACCCCTCAATCTTAGCAGCCACACTGCTGAGGACATTTAGTGTGCAAAGACCGTTTGAGTAAGTCTATCCCACACCACGTTAAGCCCAACACTGATGCCATTTGGTTTATCATTTTTTCTTTTTGTGTAATTTGGGAAAATTCTATTTTCACTCCTTAGTAGCAAATGCTGTATTTCTTCACATCGGAACAGACAATGTTTCCGTTGGCACTCACAGGATCCTCCCCCAGAGTGCACACAGGGTACATTCAATTTTATTTTTGTCAGAGCTGAGCCCCAGCCAGCAGGGAGTGGTAACAAAGCCCACGGAGCGGGGAGATTTGTTTGGGACCCATTCAGGAGCGTTGTGTGAAAACCAGAGCGTTAATGAGGCAGTCTGGCAGTTCTGGCATGTTCTGTCCTGTGTCACTCTGACAACAGCCCCACCACACCAATTCACAGAATCACAGAGCCCCAGAAAGGCTTGGGATGACAGGGACCTTAAAGCCCACCTACCTACAGGTGTATTCCTTACTGTAGCCCTGTAACTGCAGGCAGTAAAGCAATGCAGGAAACCAAATCCTTCCATGTTCAAAGTTTTCTCATTGTGTACATACAAACCTTACCCAAAGCTCACCACACGTAAGGCTGCTGAGTTATACACAGTTATACACGTGCATTAGATATACACAACTACACTAAGTCACCAAGACTGTCCCTCTCCTATAATTTTAAGGAAGTGCTTAATTGCAGGAGCAGTTTCATTACAGGCAGTAAGCCAGAGCCCAGGAGCTGCTGTGCATATGGAAAGGGTTAGATCCCAGTCAGGCACGATGAATCAGCTGGAGTGACTCAAAATCATTCCAGACTTCTCTGAGGGAGAGCTCAGCAAGTTCTCCTCCCCAAACACAAGGAGAGTAAGTTCAGGGGGAATGTCCCTTTTGGCTCGTGAGTCACAAGTCAGTACAATGCCCTCAGACCTGAACTCTCCAGCTCTCTGAATCCCATGAAACTCAAGTGGAATTTGCTGCAAACTCCCAGACTTTCTAGGATATGCAGCACTCATGTCCTGGCTCCTGTCCTGCTCCAGGGGGATGAGTTATGACTCTCTCCATGTTCCCAGCACTCCTGGCTGTCCCTGCAGTGCACAGACAGCCCCAGCTCTGCTGTGCCCTGGGCCACCTGTGCTGCTGAAGGAAGGCCCAAGCAGGTGGGAAGGAGGAGGGACAACTAAATATGCACTGGAAATAACCAGAGCCCACATTTTAGCTCTTTAACATCCACCCTAAGGACAGCCTTGAGCCTTCTCACAGCTAAATTGATTCCAACAGCTTCAAACTCAGATTTGACACGTTCAGTTTAAATAATGCAGTAGTAGCCACCTTAATTTCTGACCTCCTCCATTTAGCAGCAGCTCAGATCACAAGAACTAAACCTCCCTATTCTTGGAATCACAGAATGGCTTGGGTTGGAAGGGAGCTTAAAGCTCATCCCATTCCACCCCCCTGTCAGGGGCCATTTCCACTATTCCATCCAGCCTGGCCTTGGGCACTGTCAGGGATCCAGGGGCAGCCACAGCTCTTCTGGGCACCTGGGCCAGGGCCTGCCCACCCTCACAGGGATGGATTTCTCCCTGATCTCCCACCTACCCCTGCCCTCTGTCCATTTCAAGCCAATGCCTCTGTTCTACCATGATTTGGTCCAAATTCTGTAGTTATAATCAAAGCAATATCACAAGCAAGAGGCAGAAAACCCTTGAAATATTTTTACAGAAGAAATCCCAATATCCTTCAAATGTCTGTCTGATTGAGACTGCTGCCAAGTTACAGCACAGGAGCTAAAACTCCTACTGAAACTAAGATCCCAGAAAGCAAAAATAAGCCACAATATCCACCACATCCAGTGACAGACAAAATTTGGAATTCTGACTCTGTGTGACTGCTTTATAATTACGTTGTTTCCCACTTCTTTTGTATCAGCCTTCAACTTGTCACTACATTGCGACGGCCGTGTCAGTGGCAGGAAAAGCACCGTGTTAAAATGAAACTAAACATTGTCACTGTCAGTTTATGGAAACGGCGCTAAAATGTCACCGTGAGCAGCCGTCACCGCGCCAGGCAGGGACGTGGTGATGTCACCGCAGCTCACTGTGTCCCCACTGCCACCAACGGCTCCCAGGGGGAACAATCCCATGGAAGCTGTTCCTTAACTCCCAGCAAAGCAGCGATGGGTGTAGCAGCTCACGTGCTGAGCCCGGCCAGCTGCTGCATCCAGGAGAAACCCACCCGGGAAGCACAGCTGGCCAGAGGGATGGAGTGCCTGGAGGGACTCCAGGTGCCAGAGGGGAGCGAGCAGCTCTGCTCCCACAGGTCACACAACACACAGCAGCGAGGCTGGAAGGGCCCTGACACATCACCCAGCCCAGCTGCCAAGCCATAATCTCCCCATAACCCTGTCCCAAGCGCCACCTTGAACGCTGCCAGGGATGGTGACCCCACCACCTCCACACACAATGCCTGACCACTCTTTCAGCGGGAAGTTGTTTCTGACATCTGTTCTGGGCTCCCTGCACAGCTTGAGGCCGTTTCCTCTGCCCCTGTCCCTTGTTCCCTGGGGGCAGTGATTTGTGCAGGGGTCCCAACATCCACTTCCCAATGCCACATCCCAACGGGACCATGCACCTGTGACCCCTGGGTGAGCTGCTGCAGCTCCCACAAAACACAGCCGTGGCTCAGAGCAGAGCTCCCTCCCTTCCCCTGAACGCCACGACGCTCCGGGGACCACTCAGATGTTTGTGCCACAATGAACAAGTAACGGCGTTTTGTTCAGGAACGATCTTAAATCTTTTTGGTAACACGATCTGAAGAGTTATTCCCCGTTCACTTCTTAAGGGACACAAACCCCATCCTTTGCTTATACAAGCATTAAAAAAAGAAAAGAGAGAGGCCCCGAATTCACTGGAATATTCATCATTTCCAACCTTAAACCCAGAGCGTACAAACAGACGAATCCAGCAAGTCAGAAAGCAAAGCCAATTTAATCTGTGGCTCCCCTGAGGTAAATGTAGTTCACAGTCCTGCCCCCACCCCAACCTCAGCCATAATCCCTGCTTCCTGGAGGTAAGAAAGCACTGGAGTGAGGAAAATTCTGCAGCAGGATATAATGATCCGAAATGACAGGGACAATAATGACAATGAATTTCATGTCTCCCAGTCATGAGCTGGGGATGCTTGACTGGGCTGACTCACACGATTAAATTGTTACAGGTACGGCGGGGATGCAGTTATCATCCGCTGCTTTTGGGAAGGCGCCCGGGGCAGCGAGCAGCAGCGCCGACGCACGGCCCTTCTGCGGGGAGCAAATCCTCATCCTGCAGCGACACGCCTGCACCTCTGACAGAGGCGAAACTGGGTTAAACATGCAGCTGGTGCAGGCCATTGATGTTATCCCTTCTGAAAATGCTAAAGCGCCCTGACGGCCGGAGCGGCGTCGGCAGCGAGCGCAGAGCCACGCGGTGTGTCCTGGCTGTGCTGCACCGGGCTGTCTGTGCCAGCACCAGCACAGAGAGTGCTGCACTGCTCCTGCAGCACAGCCAGTGCTGCACTGCTCCTGCAGCACAGCCAGTGCTGCACTGCTCCTGCAGCACAGCCAGTGATCCAGTGCTGCACTGCATCCTACAGCACAGCCAGTGCTGCACTGCTCCTGCAGCACAGCCAGTGCTGCACTGCTCCTGCAGCACAGCCAGTGCTGCACTGCATCCTACAGCACAGCCAGTGCTGCACTGCATCCTGTGCTCACTGCAGCTGCCCTGGGCAGCACTGTCCCTCCTGCCCCACCTCCTGCAGGATTCCGTGTGCAGCTGTGTGATCCAGAACACAACAATGCACTGGTGAACAGCGGGGCGTGCAGTGCACATGCAGTATTTCCCAGCTACACCCACGGTTAGGGTGCCTGCAAGGCCGCTCTCACCCAGCCAGCCTCAGGCTGGAAACAGAAGAAATATGAGTAGCTGTGTATTTAAATTCACCTATGGAAAGTCTGTTCAGTGACAAACTGTCAGAGTTTTTATATCCAGGGAAGGGAAAACAGCCACAGAGTTGTCTGTAATACCCCTATTACAGCTCAACATCTCCAAATATCCATTTGTCAAACATGAATTATAAAGCTATAACATTTCATAATTCAGGACACACTCAAATCCTAGGAAAAATAGCTACAAGAACCCAAATAAAAAAAAGCATTTGTTCCATTTTTGACAGCTTAATGAATGCTCTACTCTTTTGCATTGATTTTTGTGTGTGTGTCTGTGTGTGCCTGTGTGTCTGGGAAGGATTTCTCAGGGGGTTTGCTGTAAACAGGGAAAGCAAAACCCTCTGCCAAGGCTTTTTCTACTTTTAAATAACTTCCATATTAAAATATTTCAGCAGAGAACGTATGCAAAACTACTAAGAAGGCAAAAAGCAAAAAACCAACTACTTGCATCCCAGTAAACATACTGGAGATTTGTAGAACAAATCATTAAACAAGCCAATATCTTGATGTGGCAAGAGAGTCCCAGACACAGCTTATGTTAATTTCTTCTTTCAGGAAATAACAGCAAATTCAGAAAGCATGGTCAGCAGAGCCCTAGAATCTTAAATTCAGGATTGATTCCAGGACAGGAATTTTCCCATTACACCTAAGGGCTCATCTTGCAAGGCAAAATATGTTAAAAAAGCCTGCAAGCACCTAGAGACAGAAAAATAATGTATCATAAAGAGATCCGTGCCACTTGGAATTGCTGAACACTTTACATTGACGCACTCTGGCCAGCTGGATCCCTGCTTTAATGGTTTTCCCAGTTCTTATCATAATGAACTCCATATAATTTAAATGGAGATTAATTCTTCCATTTAAAGTGCTTTAGAACAATCCTGCCTGAGATCCTGAGCTCAGCCCAGCCTCTCCCTGTGCCTCCTCTCCAGTTCTCCTGCAGCCCCTAAGTGGATCTGACAGATCCCTGCTCAGATAGCAGCCGCTTTCTCCCCCCAAAATGTTGCCTTTTTGCTATTCAGGAGTATCCTAATATCAACAAATGCTAAATGCAGTCTGACATGTCCCCCTAAGAAACAAACTTGTAAGTTGTGGCTTCAAAGCAAACCTTGAATAAATAGGACACGTTGTGTACACCCCGGCTAACATCCAGCATATGCTTTGGCTTCCCGATGCTCAGGCAGAGCAAGAATAGCCTCTGGACAAGGCTGTGATTTGCTCTTGCTGGTACTTCCAACATTTCTAATGTACCATTTTTTTGTGCCTGTATAAACAATTTAAAGGATGTAATGAAGACGACCCCGGCGCGGCTGGGAACACGACGTCCCCATGAATTATGGATGGCTGGAGGTGCCACCGCGCTCACCCAGAGCAGCCCCCAGCTGCCCCTGCCCAGGGACAGAGCCTCTGCCAGGGCACCCCAGCAGGGCCTTTAGCACACAAAAAATTAACTGAGACACGGAATCTCTCTGCCTCTTCCCTTTGGTGGTGGGGATCGACAGCTGCGATCGTTAACAGCTCTCTTTCCAACAATTACAGGGACAAGCAATAAAGGAAAGTGAGGAAACAGGAAAAAACTGCATTTGACTGCACTTACAGTTAAGACACTCCATCCTTAAAAGGCCAATTTATTGATTCATCCTTTAGGGGAGAGAAGGGATGGACAGAGAAGAGAAAGCTTTCACCTACTTTAAGACTTGTATTTTGCTTTGCCATTGTTTAATACTCTATTTTATGACTATTCCTCCTGAAAGGACTAAAATAAGTTAAATTTCATCACCCTCTCCTCTACTTCCAGATCCATTCCCTTTCCCTTTGTGCTCCATCCCTCTGGATTTAGGGTGTGACAGTACATCATTAAAATTCAAGTACAATAATTTCCAAGACCTAAAGGGAGCTTGCTGAAATGTTATGACTGGAAGCCCATTTTCTGTGGCCAGAACACAGGTTAACTGACCAGGACAAAACAGTTCCTGTGCTCCAGCCCCAGGGGAACCCTCCTGCACCCCACAGCAGAGGCAGCACAGACAGCAGTGAGCTGGAACGTGGCCTGCTCACAGCTGGATTAACACTCGAGCTGGACAGTCCTTCATTCTGCATTAGCTGCAGCCCCCAAACACTCAGGTGTGTATCATCAACTCACAGATTTCATCCTTGAGTCCCTCACACACATTTTATTCTTCAGGGAAACTGAGGTTTGGTGGAGCTTGGAGAGCTCTTTAAATTTTAATTCAAAACAGTATTTCTTTACATTCTGCCTGAAACTGAGGATAACTAAGCTGTATCTTATAAAGAAAGCAAAATAAAGCAAGACAGATTTTTTTTCCCCTATTCTTCTATTTTACTCTTCATTTCCAATATTAAGTTTGGGTTTGCTTCCCTCTGTTGGGATGGCACCAAAACTCCAGAGATATCTCTCAGTCACTCAGAGCCCTGCCCTGCCTGTGTTTGCCATCAAAGCCCACGTGGCATCTTGATGCTGAATCTTTTAGATTTACAGCACTGTTTAAAATAATTATTCATATAAGAAGCATGCAGACCAATTTTAAGGCTATCCTGAAAGGTGTATCTTTGGAATGCTGGAGTAGTAAATAGCCACGATACAGCCAAATTATTTATTTAATCAGAAAAAACTTCACTAGATTATAAATAGATTTCAAGCTATAGTGCTCTTATGAGAAGTGTAATTACAGTTAAGAGAACCACTTCGTTTTTCTGGCAGGCTCCTGGGATCCCTTAAAACAAGCTAAGGAATAGCTCAAGATACAGAAAAAATAAATCTGAATTCCTTCTCTGTGTGCTGTCAATGGCAGGTCCTGGTACTGGGTACAAAAACACCACATAATCCCACAAGTTTTGCTAAATTTGCAAATTTTGCTCTTATTTCCTCCAGACCTTAAAAATAAGATAAAAGGCACCTTACATGTGTAGTAAAATCAAGTAAACATCGAGTCCATCCTTTAAATCCAACTCTCCTGCCAAACACGAATCTGCACATACATATTCCCACACATATAGGAATTTTTAATTGTTTTTCCACCCTGCTGGGCTCTGGTCTGAGATACCTGTAATTAACAACACAAGCTTTAGCCAGAAGCCTCATAAACCCCGTCGGAATCCAGCGTGTTTCCAGAGTCCTTCCCACTCCAGAACCCCTTTGATGAGCTGATGAATTGTTCTAAATGCAGAATTCCCTTAATAATCCACCTTTGTGTAAAGCCAAAAGGTCAGAAACCACATCTCCCCCAGAACACTTTCACACCGTTCTACACCCATAGAAAAACCACTGTATCTCCTCCTACATCCATTAGGCTGCTGCTGTGAAAACATGGCTTATCTCCCAAATTAGGAGGCAAGTTGAATCCTTCAAGCTGTAGAGACCCAGGGTACAATCCCCAAGCTGACAGTTGTGTTTTAACCCCCAAAGCAGACCCCACGAGCACACAAGAGGCAGAGAGGCCACGCACCATCGTAGTAGACAATGGCTCCGACCAGCTTGTCCCTGCGCAGCATGGGGAACAGCTCCAGGGCGCGGGACTTGGTGAGGACATAGCTGCTCTTCAGGCACTGGCTGCCTGCCACCAGGTCATACAGCTTTATCCCAACCCAGTAGTACGGCAACTGCCACCACCTGAGGGCAAAAAAACACCATGAAGTGAAAGAAACCCACAAATGAAGCGTTTAGGAGGGTGTGCACACGCTGTTATTGCAAAAGGAACACGGTGAGCAACACAGAATGTCCTTACAGCAGTTCTACCTTGTACAGCATTACAAACTCATGGTAACGAGACAATGTAAATACTCCAGACTTAGATGTTGTTTGCCACTGTTTTCAACTGAGCTACTCCCTGCAGCGACTCAAGCACATTCAAGGGTTTATTTGCTCTAAAACCAGGGTGTAAATGGGGGTGTTGTGCCTCTGTGTGAGATATTGGAGCTGTGTGTGCAAGCTGAGAGGATTCCCCCAAGGCAGGGGCTAAGGTCTCCTGCACCAACAGGACCACAATAAATGCAGGCAGCCACCCACCTACACAAGCTCCAGCACTTACAAGCCCCTCACACTAAGAAAGGAATAATAAAAAGAGGAATGGTCTTAATAAAATTAAGTTCCTTCAGCAAAACCTCCCTGCTCTAAGTAGCCTGTTCCAGTGAGTAATTTCTCTTACAGACTGAAAACCAAAGCACTGAGTGTCTTCCTCAGAGGAAGAGGAACCTGTTCTGTCCATACCCAACTGCCCTGTGCTCACATGGGCTGAAGAGCACCTTGCTGGGAACCCTGGCATGTGTTGAGGACAAGGGTGCACTGAAAGAATAGCAAATACATCCTGGGAATGACAGCTCTTTCCAGCTGTCCCTGTTGGGGTGCTGCAAGGGTACTGAAGAGCTGCACCCCAGGATGTGCCCCCAAAGCAGCAATTGCTGGATGGGGCACAAGAGAATTTCCCCTGGGACAGCTTTAAGAAACCTCTCCCAGGCCAGGGTTTGCTTGTGAGAAGCCAAGGTAAAGGAGAGAAGGCACAGCAAAGCTTACTTGTAGATGGGGAGCATGATGGGCAGCGGGGCCGAGAGGTGGGGTGCGCTCTGCAGCAGGTGTGCACGCTCCTCCAGTGCCTCCTTCACCATCCTGTACTGCAAAACACCAGCCAAGGTCAGTGCCACAGCAGCACCCTCCTCCAGAGCCTTCCCCACCCTCCTGGACTGCCAAACACCAGCCAAGGTCAGTGCCACAGCAGCACCCTCCTCCAGAGCCTTCCCCACCCTCCTGGACTGCCAAACACCAGCCAAGGTCAGTGCCACAGCAGAACCCTTGGCACCAGGGCAAACACTCAATCACAGACTTTATCCAGGTCTCAACATCTCACACCATTGTCACTGGACACTCAAAACCACGCTGCAATCTGCTGAGAAACCCAAAGGTTAAGGAAAAGGATCCCAAATAAAATTAAGTTTCAGTAGTTTCATCTCGGTGTCTTGGCAGCACAACTGAGTAATTTTTCATTTGAACATTAAGCTCAAGAAGCCACGTTGCCCAAAGGAGGGGCAGGAGGCACGTCAGGAGGGCTAGGACTCATCCCACAGCACAGCCCCATGCCAATTCCCACAGCTCAATCCTGCCCAAACTCCAAGCTGCAAATGCAGAGGGGTTCTTCTCCAAAGCAATCACTGTGCATCAATGTGAAGCTGTTCTTTGGCAGGAAAGGTAGGTTTCTATAGGTGAAGAACTGCAGGGTTTGGATATTTCCCCCTGAAAAAACACCATTCCTGCAGCAGCATTACAACCACTAAAACATACTTTGAGGGGTTCCAATGGGAAGACAATGTGATTCCTCAAAACAGGAACATCAGGCTTCCACCCACAGAAGAATGCATAAAAGCATTTATACACTATCACTCATTTACCATATTTTCTTTCCCCATGCCAAAATAAATCACTCATTTACCATCTTTTCTCCCTTATTCCAAAATAAGTCGCTCATTTACAATATTTTTCCCCCATTCCAGACACAATCATTCATTTACCATCTTGTCTCTCTCCATTCCAGAACAAGACAGTCCCCCCAGCTCATGACATTACCTGTCTCTTTTTATTTTAATTTTATTTTAAGCTCTTTTTATTCTGAGATCAGGCCTGTCTCTGCCTGCCTTCCCAAGCCCCACAGCCTGCAAGGCATGGCAGCGACACTGCAAAGCTCCCCCACAGAAGACACTTCCCATGCACAGGGGCTGTGGAACACAACACTGGAATCCAGCGTTGGAAAGCTCAAAAGGAGACTCAGCTCTAACTGGGACAGTGACGTGTCTACCAGCAATTCTTGCTGAACAGCCAGCACAAAAAATTACCTGCTCGAAATCCAAGTTCATGATGGCCTTCTGGAGATACCTCACTCCACCATGGATCAATTTAGTGCTCCTGCTGCTGGTCCCTGATGAGAAATCATCTCTTTCTAGAAGGGCTGTTTTTAGTCCTGTGTTACCAGAAAACCAAATTAACTTCTTAAATTACACAATTTGTATGTAATTCATTAAAGACACTTCTCTAGGGTAGAGACAATCACAAGAAAAATTACTCTGTACATGGATAAATTTGTATTCAAAGTGTAGTGCACTGTCTATATTGTAATGAAAAATTTTAGCCTTCTTCCTGAGGGAAAAGTCAAAGCAGAACTTCAACAGCAGCACATTAAAAGCTGGATATTTCACAGTGGAAAGGCATTACAGCACATTACGGGGGCCACGCTCCTGGAGGAAACGAGAGCTTGGATGCATGGCAGGAACAGAGGGGTTCCATGGACACTTTTAACCCTTTGCAGCAGAGAGCTCTAAACCTCTTCACCAACAATTTAAGTGACATTCCAGAGAGGGAGACAACTGGCAGCTCTGCTTACTTACAGTTTGCTTCAGAGGTGCCCAAAACTGGAGGAGAGAGCCAGAGAGCGTGGGGCACACTTGGAATTCTGACATGCACAGAGGGGCACACTTGGAATTCTGAGATGCACAGAAAATAGTCTGATCAGCCTTAATCACTGAATCTCTTGGGCTGGAAAAGACCTCCAGGATCACTGAGTCCAGCCATGCTCCAGCCCCTCAATGTCCTTTTGTCATGAGGGACCCAGAACTGGACACAGCACTCGAGGGGCCTCAGCAGTGTCAACACAGAGATTTTAACATCTACTGGTCTCCCAAAACTTTTATGTCCTTAAAAAAATCTAATTATTACTGGTAACTTAGAAAGATCAGAGCAATTCATTTTTGTCGAATGTGACTGAAGATTAATGGACACAATCAGAAATAATTTGGTGAAGATTTATCAAACACACGAGAAGCAAAATTTGTTGTTAAGCGAAGCAAACAGGATAAAAGAGCAAGTTCCATGAATGAACAGCAACGAGACACAACTCATTAACCGAATGCCTGTGAATATTTCACACCTCAGAAACCTACTGATATAACCAGTACATCCAAGAAAAGGATAAACAGAGATTAACTGTAATGATTCCTGTCTATTACACAACTGTATTTTCTGCCAAAGCACAGCAGAGGCAGAAGTGACAAGATCTTTGTCCCGTGTTATTAAATAAAACAACCAGGCTGGAGCTTGGACTCACCTCCCTATGGTCAGACCCTACTGCTTTATCCATTTCTTATTACCACACCAAACTGAAAGGCACTCCTGGGGTCAGGTTTTGCCTCTGTTTCTGAGGTGCTTGTCCAGGTTAAAAGCCTGAGAACTTCGGGGCTCTCTGCTCTGGCAATTCCCTGAAGCTGGGGTGACGGGAGCACGGATCTGTTGTGTGACCTTCCTCAGGATCCTTCTGCCTTCTGAGAACAGAGGCTTCCCAACCAGGATAATCAGTCCTCTGCCTCTGAGTACTTTAGAAAAGCCAATCTGAGAAGTTTGTTCTAAGCCAGCCAGCCCAAGAAGGAGCCTGCAGCTGGACCTCCAGGCCTTTACCTCTGGTGGCTGCATCCAGGGCACAGCCACAGCCCGTGGCTCCCCCACCGATGACGAGGACATCGAATTCCCCGCTGGTCTGCAGGGCCAGAATCTGCTGCTCTCTCGTGGGGAGATGGTCCTTCCTTACTGGAGCACCTTCTGCAGCTTGAACCTGCACCAAGGCACCCTGCAAAGATGGAACACAGCCCATGAGGCCCCAGCTTTGTTTTGTAAACACCCATGGGGGACAGACACCCCCCAAAACACAGCCTTTTCTAGAACCAGAAAAATAAATTCACTTATTCCCAGCCACCTCCCCTATATTTAACAGTAATATTGTATTAAATTATTAAACAGTAATATTGTTTGCATTGAGGAGCAAACAGCACTAAAACCATGAAGTGCTACCACACCTTTATTTCAGCTTGCCCACCTCAATGTAGCATTGTACTCAAGTGTTACTACCTGTATTGATTACTTCTAGGAACACTCAAATGTGACAGGATGCTGTTATTATCCTAATAAACATTACAAAGGAAGCATTTTAATAAACAGACTCTCAACCAAGAAATTGACCACAGCAAAGGACAAAGAGCTGAGTGTACATTTCACATCTCATACAGTGGCATTAATCCCAGCTCAAGTTTGATGAGGTTCAGGAGAGATGTGATTGTCAAATGTAGTGCCCTGAAACACCAGAGAAACTCTAATTTCACCCCTTCTTGAGAAACGTCTCAGCAATGCAGTTTATGTCCTATAGCATGTTAAAATACAACTCTGAAGTGACAAAGCTGAACGATGTGGCAGTTTCCAGACAAGTTCACATTTTCCTGGAATGGCCCTGGGAATCTCTTTGGGCTGATGTTCCTGGAGCCAATGCTGCTGTTTGTGCAGTGACTGTGGAGAGAAGGGCTGATGCTCAGTCACCTACCAGGGACCATGGCTTAAGCGTGAAGGGTTTGAGCAGTCTCTGAAGGCTCTCTGCTGGTAACATCAACTTAAGCTGAATTCTAAACATTTCCAGACTTTCTGGAAAATTATAAACACTTTGAACACCAGAAAAACCTGTTTAACCCTAATTTAAGACCTAATTTAGGCCCAGTCTCCAGGCCAAATGGCAAACTTAACTATGCAGAATAGCTTCTGTCCAGATCTCCCAGACAGGAAAGAGCAGACTAATAAAAATTCAAGTGACAAACCACAGAAACTCCTTTCCAGCCAAGCACAAAAAGCCTCAGTTCAGATTATATGGTGCATGCAGCCTAAATATTTTTGTTCAGAATTATTTGCTCATTCCTCAGCAGTATCATGATTTAAATGCATTAGTTCTGCGTCCCTCTTTCTACTATAGAGCTGAAAATAAAATCTAGTAACTATAGCCATGACTCAAGGAAGTGCATATTCCAAAGATAATTAATGGCCAGGTTCATCCTGCAATCAGGGAGGATACTGACTATAATGCCAGCAGCTCATGAAAATCACTTAGGACAGCAGCAACCACTGTCACTGCACGTGTGGTATGATTCAATCCATGGGGAAAGTCAGGCTGGAGACAGAGGCCTTCACTTCTTATTGAGGATCTAATGAGGTCCTGGAGCTGCTCCAGGGCTGGAGCTGGGCTGGGAATGTTCCCCTGGAGAAGGGAAGGATCCAGGGAGAGCTGGGAATGTTCCCCTGGAGAAGGGAAGGATCCAGGGAGAGCTGGGAATGTTCCCCTGGAGAAGGGAAGGATCCAGGGAGAGCTGGGAATGTTCCCCTGGAGAAGGGAAGGATCCAGGGAGAGCTGGGAATGTTCCCCTGGAGAAGGGAAGGATCCAGGGAGAGCTCAGAGCCCCTTGCAGGGCCTGAAGGGGCTCCAGGAGAGCTGGAGAGGGACTGGGGACAAGAAAGAAAGTTTAAGATTTTGAACAAATCCTAGCATTCCCACTGGCTTTCCCGAGCATGGCAATCCCTGTGGGATCAGCTCAGTCCCCCCAGGCCACGGGGGAGCTGCACTGAGAGCTCACCCAGCTGAGCCCTGGCTGCCAACGCTGCAGCAAAGCTCTGCTCATTACCAGGTGTGTGCAGGCACAGCAGCCCTCAAATACAACCCTAAAACAACCCCCAAACAAACACAGCCCCCAGACACAGCCCTCAGACACAGCCCCAGCTCCCCAGGCACTCCGGAGAGGGGAGGCACACGGGTGAATCCTGATGAGCCTCGGTGTTGACACATTAATGTGTGCCTGCTGGAAAAGATCACCGGAGGAGAGACAAAGTTTGGGCACTTCAGAGAAATTCAGCTTCCACATTATCCCTCTGGCTGTGGAATTGTGTCCATTCCCACGTCCTCCTGCCTCTTGCCGTGCTCTCTTACTGGCCCTCTCGGCTCTAGCACTGCTATAAAACTATAACACTGCTATAAAACCCAAAGCAAAATAAATACATATAAGAGAATCCCAGAGTGATTTGGGTTGGAAGGGACCTTAAAGGCCACCCTGCCACTCCCAGACAGCAGTGACAAGCAGGAAACTGGGAACACTAAACACCCTCTCTTGCACGTGTTTTGGCTGATCAAACTCAGCGACACGTGCTCAACTTCCACGAGCTCCAGAGAAGGAAAATCCCCACCTCCAAATTTACTCTGCACTACATTTCCAGGGAAATTTCCAAGCGTATGACTGAACTTCAGGAAAATAACAGAACACCAGAAAAGACAGATTTGGAGTTCAAGAAATACTGGCATCAGTTGGGTTTGACTCCTTGTTTTGGTGTGTTTTTAAACCCATTATTTACAACAAATAGCAGAGCCCAGAGCAGAGTCCCCAGCATCCAGCCCCTGGTATAGCCAGAGTGTGGAGATTAGCCCTGGAATATAAGCAGGGTGATTAGTACCAGGAATTGATATAGATATGATGCATCTTGCTGTCAATTAAATGGGGGAGTGAAGAAAAGCTGCACACAGGGATTCCATCTGCAGTAACGTGATTAGTTTGGCAGTGAACAAGTGTGTTTACTGAAATAAGCAATTGCTGTTTATATCTACAATTTCTCAGGCAAGAGTTCCCTGAATGGTTTTGATTACGCTTTTAGTGAGAGGAATTTAGTTTGGCAGTTTGAATTTAATCATCAAGTTATAAAGTGATCTAGTAATCCATAAGCCAGTGCTCTCGTTAATTTGCTACTGTAAATCTCCAGGTAGGTTTGCAGAGTCAAATTCATCATCCTTATTCATTTAAACAAAAAAATACAGTAATTAAAACTCCCCAGAGCAGACCCTGATGCATTATCATATTATCACACTATTGGATTCACCTTGCTGAGCACTTTCTACTGACCAACAATACACTCATACACCAGGAAGAGCAGGACTGGGAAAGGAAAAGCCACCAGTGGTGTCCAGTTCAACCTGGCATATCCAAGAACACCCCACCTCACACCTGGCACCATCCTGCTTAGGCTGATGCATTAAATAAAGGCCCAGAAAACCAGAGTGCAGCAATTCAGTCAGGAAGCAGAGGATGTGGTACTTCCAGTTCTGTGTCTCCACCAGTGCTGGAAGTGCTGGTGAAACAGCCAGCAAAGGCTCACTGTGCCACCTGGGCCGTGCAGGTGTCCGAGTGTTTGAGGCCAAACCACAGAATTCCAGATTGGTTTGGGCTGGAAGGACCTTAAAGCTCATCCCCATGGGCAGGGACACCTTCCACTGTCCCAGGCTGCTCCAAGCCTTGTCCAACCTGGCCTTGGACACTTCCAGAGATGGGCAGGGGTGAAATGATACAAACTTTAAGGTTCCTTCCAATCCGCACTGTTCTGGGATTCAACGATTCCATGTCAGTCACATAAATGTGACCCAACATGTCAGCAGATGTGTGTGTACAGAAAAATCAGTTGGGATAAAAGCACAAGTGGTTCAGTCATTCTGACACCATGATCACGCTGTGTAAAACCCTGGGGTTTAATTTGTGTCTGGAAGTTCATAGTGACCACCCATCCCCAGAACAACGGGAATTCCCTGAATTCTGGAATACTGCAGACAATACAACAAGTGAGCTCTCCAGGTGATTTTTCCCTTCCAACTCCTCTAACTTAACAGTCCTAAAAGCTGCAGCTGCCATTTTTGACAGTAATGAAAAGTCAGGCTGTAAAATCCTGGGATAAAGACTCTGGAGAGAGCATTACCAGCTTGGAGCAAGGCAGGCAGCCCGATGGGGAGCTCACTTGAAATGCTGGGTTTTATTTTCTGCAACAGTATCTGAAGCCATAAGAATCCTGCCTTATCCACTTCCCAGCTTGGCTCCCCAGAAATGACTCATCTCATTCCCAGCTGCTCCTCCTCCTCCCCACAGAAACGGCCAGAAAAGGGATTTAAAGACCGTTGTGGATGTGGCACTTGGGGACGTGGGTCATGGTAGCCTTGGCAGTGTTGGGAGAATGGTTGAACTTGGAGTCTTGGAGGAATTTCCCAATCCAAACAAGTCCATGGTGCAATGATGAAGAAGGGCTCTCAAGAGCACAGCCACTCCAACCCTGCTGGCAGGAGCAGATACCCCAAGGAAATCTGTTTTCTCCAGCAGCAAGATCCAACACACAGACTGACGTGGGGATGTGCTACACCTCTTTCTGGGCTGCTGCTTTCCTGTGGCAGATCTCCAACACCACCCTTCCCTGCTGGGGTGATGACTCTGTCTGTGCCACCCTCACCTGCAGCACAGCCCTGCAGGAACCTC
Source organism: Pseudopodoces humilis (assembly GCF_049639895.1). NCBI lineage: Eukaryota > Metazoa > Chordata > Aves > Passeriformes > Paridae > Pseudopodoces > Pseudopodoces humilis. Next base: position 682,679 of record NC_142207.1, read on the forward strand.
GGCTCACCGGGGCTGGGCTGTGCTCACCAGTGGCAACGGGAGCCTGTCCTACACCTGCCCTGGCACAGACCCTGTCCCCAGCCCTAGGAACCCAGCAGGAGCTGGCACCAGCGCTGTGTTCAAGCTGGGATGTTCAGAGATAGTGCTGGTGGTTTCATTTCCAGCTTCTAAGCTTGAAAACACTGTCCACACAGTGCTTTTACTTCAATCTGGGCTTTCCACTCCTCCTGCAACTAAACAAAGCCCAAAGGTCATTTTTTAAACTATTTGTACAAGCCTGACATATGCTCTGACAGATTTTAAGTTTCCTATTTTATCAAAAAATCATAATTAATACTTACGTGTTTGTTTCTATACTGAGAAAATTGAGAGAGGCCAAAAACTGTTGCTATGGCACCTCCTCCAATGAGAGCAGTTCCTTTCACTGCCTTCTGAAATGCCATTTTTTACTGGAAGAAAAGAAGATAAAAATTAATTGGCAGTTTTACCACGTCAGGATCTGGTACACACAGAATAGACCATCTGAAGAAACTAACGACAATGTTATGACAAGTTGAAATTTAGGGTAGCAATGTCTTAATTAGAGATTTTCACTGCAATATTAATAACTTCTAAACAAAGTCTAGACAGAGGCAAGCCAGAGCGCTCTGGTGTTTGCTGAGAAAGCTGAAGGACGAAAGAGTATTTAGATCAGAGAAAATACACACACCCCACAGTGACCCTGAGTATGTGACAGGTACTGCCAATCCCACGGCAAAGGCAGACCAGGAGCAGCCTGTCCCCAGGGCCACCAAACCCTTATCCCAGCACCACAGCACGCTCCACAACACCTCCTTCGGCTCCCTGCCCGTCCCATCCAACTCCTGCTACAATCCCAGTAGGCTAGCAGCAGTTTTCGCGGCAGGACGTGCCCAGCAGCCCAGCCTGTCCTACCCCGGGCGGTGAGGAGCGATGGGGCGCAGCAGGAGCAGGGCCCTCCGCGAGAAGCAGCAGCACCGACAGGGACAGGACGGAGCGACTCGAAAGCAGGGTGGCACTTCACCACCCAGCTCCAGAGGGTTTGAAACCAGCCCTATGTGGGTCAGGCAAATTCTTAATAGACCCAGTGTTCAGATCCTGAATGACAAATTTGCACGGGACTGAGCTGAATCTTAAGCAGGCCCAGCCCGCTCTGTCCTCCCCGGCCCGCGGGGCTGGAGCGGCGTCAGCGACAGCATCGCTCCCCTCTGGGGATCCCGTCAGCATCCTGTGCACGGGGACAGCCCTGGCCAGGCCATTCCCCAGCAGGGCCCCGACAGCTCATTTAGCACCAGCAAAGCTTAAAGCAAAGGCAGACAATGTGTACAGCCCTGTGCTGCACTTAGCAGGCCCGGGGAGCAGCCCTGGGCCAGGAGCAGGGAGCCGGCTCCCCGTGGCAGGAACGGCCCTGGCAGCCTCCCCTGGCCTTTGTCAGGACACAAACACACAGCCAGGGCACTTCACTGAACTGCTCCTGCACATGCACATGCTGAACACAAACGTGTTCCCAGGCTGGGACGCCTCAAAGGAAGGAATTCCTGGCTGGCAGGGTGGGCAGGCCCTGGCACAGGGTGCCCAGAGCAGCTGTGGCTGTCCCTGGATCCCTGGCAGTGCCCAAGGCCAGGCTGGACATTGGGGCTGGAGACACCTGGGACAGTGGAAAGTGTCCCTGCCCATGGAACGAGATGAGTTTTGAAGTCCCTCCCAATCCAAACCTTGATGTCCTTCCCTGAGCACTGTGCCTTGCAGCACCCTCAGCGTGGGGGAGATCCCTCACACAATTTCTGGTGCAGGCATTCGATGCAGAGCTGCATGTGTACAAACTGTGTAAAGGAATCGTGTACAGGAGGCCAAGACTTGCAGCTTCCCACAAGTTTTTCCAAAGAGGGGCATTTATGCTCTTGGAGACTCCCACTACAACTGCCTTTCTTCTATCACATTTTCCATTTACTTCTTACTATGGGCACAAAAAAAGATCAGCTTCATCTTTCCTTGGTGCCGTGACAGGGAGGAGTGAAAGGGAAAGGTGACACAAAAACCCCAGCCAAGGAAGCTCCTGGGAGGGAAGTTACTGTGGAGGTCTGGCCTCAAACGCTACAGCACCTCCACGAAAACAGAGAGGAAGACTATGGATAGTCACAAAGTCGTATCACAAGGTAGAATCCAGGAGAGTGCAGGAACTGAAAGAGCAGCTGGCACATTCCCATGGCCATGCCCACACGGAAGGAGCTCAGACAACCGGCATCGCTCCCGTGCCGTGTGGTGACAGGAGTGCTGCACACACCAGCCGGCACTGCGGGACACACACCTCTCCCCAAGGCCTCCAGGAGGCAGGAATGACAGCTCAGCTCTCCAAGCAAGGCTGGTGGCAGTACCAGAGGAGTTTCACACCCCTCATGCAGCAGCAAAGGAGTGGCTCCGAGAGCCTGAAACCCTCCAAGCGCCTGTGCTGGAACACAACAATCCATAAAGCTGAAAAGGAACAAATTAGCATCTTCCAAGGAGCTGTCTCACACGTCTGCAGAGATGCTGGCTTGCAGGAAAACAAAGGGAAGCGTGCCCTTTCCATGCTGTACGAGCTCAGGAGGGAGATGGCTGAATCACAATCCCTGTTCAGAACCAGGGTTCCTGCAAGCACAGACAACACTCACCCCTGCTTCTTGTCCCCTGGCTTGGACCTCTCCTGGGACTTCATTTTGGACACCAGGGACACACCTGCCAGAGTTACACCGTTCCTATCGATGGAATTTGAGCACAAGGTACACAAACCACTGACTAAGAGGCTCAAAGACTGTCACCTACAGCAGCTTGTCACCTGACGCCAGTCTCACTGCGCATGCAGCCGCTCCAGCCACGCTGAAGTGACATTAGGTGTGCCACAGGGCACGGCTGTCCCACTTTCATCACGGAGGTAGCATCTCTAACAGCCAGGAGAGGACTCGGTGCCCCTGCACAGGAGGATTTCTGGCCTCAGGGCTCCCCACTCCTTGCCTGGCCCCGGGGCGTGTTGCATTAGCTGTCCTCAGAGCTGAGAGCCGATTACAGGCAATCCTCCCGAGAAAGGAACTCTCCCAGGAGACCGGCTGCTCAAATTGCCACATCAATCTTGCTCACCATCCCTAAGAGAAGCTTATTCAGGAGAGAAAGGAAAATAGGGCTTAGCATAAGCTACTCTAGCACACAGCCAGCCAGGCATTCTGACCAGACTGGTGCTTTTACACCTGGAACAGCTCGACTGCATCCCGGGAACGGCGAGCCCGCGTTTGAGGTGGGAGCAGATGTGTTTGGATGAGGCTGGGTGAGCTCACTGCAGGTGGGCAGAGCCCGGGTACCACCGCGCCAGGCTGCCCAGGGCTCTGCAGGAGGAAATGGCACACGAGGTGTCCTCTGCAAAGGAGGAAAACCTGAACACTGCCTCGGCAGCCACAAAGCCACAGAGGAACGAGAGGCTCTGGACAGACACTCGTGGGTTTCTGGCCCAGCTCTGCCCCGTTGGGCTGTGGAAGGCTGCTGCTATCCTGTATCCAGCTCTGAGCAGCATACACCCCAGAGCAGCTGAAAGGGGAAGGAATGCAGTCCGTGTGGTTCCCACAAGGCTGCACCAGGGAAGAGCCCACGCTTACAAACCCCTCCTCTTCTCTGAGCAGGTACTGAAACCTGCCTCTCTTCCATCCTGAGATCAATTCTTGTGGAAGAAACGGGATTTAATTTTAATGAAAATTATAATAGCAACCAGCATGAGAAGCACTACAGTCAGACATATGTCATCTTTCCATCACACAAATATTCTGAATCACCTGTAAAAGCGGTTCAGAGTGTTTTAGCGCTGTCAGTGCCATCTGACACAGTAAATCTGCATGTTAAACCCTACCCTTGATTTCAATAGGAGCCATAAATGGCACCTTTGGACCCATAGCCTCACCTGGAGAGTGGGCTGAGGTCCCTGACAGACTCTAGAACAAGCTGTGGCAGGAGCAGGAGCCCTTGAGTGGTGTCAGAAGAGCCAGGAGCACGTCACGAGGAGTAGCTACTGCATAGAGTGATCTGTCCAAGGAGTTCAATAACCCCAGGGAACAGTTCCCAGGAACAGCTGAGCACTGGTAAAGATTCAGAGGGACATTAGCTCAAACTGCTATTAAAGGATTCATGGTAAGAAGAAATAGCATTTAAACTTGAAAGGACACAAAGGGGTGGGGAGAGCAGTCTACACAAAATGGAAACTACACAGAAGATTTATCAGCACAAGTTCCTGCTTTCGGTTTCCAAAAGTTAATACAAACCCTAGTCACAGTAAAACTCGGCACAGTCCTTAACCAGCAGCTCAGTCACACTCACTTGCCCTACAGTGATGTGCAGCAATTACTTCCAGAGGAGTGTCCCACTCCAGACCCCTGCCTCAGTGAGGTCCCCAGGTGACCCTCTCCAGGTGACCCTCCCCAGGCTGGCACAGCTCCTGGCAGTAACTTGCCTTCCTTACTTCCCGTAATGCCCAGCCCAGCCAGCTGCCCGACTGTTGTCTGGGTGTTCTTGGGAGCTGTGAAACCCACTCCCACCGGGGCAGCAGGTGGCTGAAAGGGAAGCACCACATGTGCCTTTCCCTACTCAGGTACTTCCTAATTACAAAGATATGGGGCTAGATCTGAACAGCCCACTGCCAAAGCTGGGGGCAAGAACGACAGGAATGAAGGAAGGGCAATGGTGGGGAGCTCAGCCCCAGAGCAGTGAATTAGAGAGCGAAGCAGGACGAGTGTTCCAGCAGAAGAGCAGGGACAGATGGATCCAGGCTGCAGAGCTGCCATCAGACACGGCTCTGAGCCGCAGAAATTGGGAGGAGAAACCCAATCTGTTAAGTCGTACAGCCGTGTGCCTTACGAGGCCATTACCATGGAATCCGGGTGCTTCGCATTCCATTGCAAACGAACACATCTAATAAAGTGAGTCACTCAATGCAAGCCTTAAAAATAGAAAACTTATAATCATCTCCACTACAGTTTGCATAACTTGCCGTTGGCGCAGGAGCATTGTCTGACTTCTTCCTTCCCAAAGCTCCTGAGGTAAGTTTGGGATGATGAGAGGTGCGGACTGATGTCCCTCCGGGCTGAGCTGAGAGTCCTGCACTGCTCCTGCCTCTCCAAAGAGCTGCAGCCCTGCCCTCAGCTCGCTCTAAGCCAGCTCCCATCCCTCTCGCAGGACTATGAGGAAGGTGGCCACGGTGACAGCAGCAAGGCCCCGGTTAAATTCTGGCTGGGGGTACTTTCAGCCTTTAAAGCTGTACTGGTCTGTTACCGGCAGTTTCAGGGTGTGTCAATGCAGGAAGTGGCAAACTAACAAGAAAAAGGGGATGTAACCAGAAAATAGCCCAATTAGCAGCCTCTTAACCGGGTCATCTAGCAAGATGTCTCTGGTGTGCCTTCGAGAGCGTTAATGTTATACAGAACAACTGAAACAGCTGGAAAGGAACTGATTAAAGCTTAAACCAACCCAAGCTGGAGATGCTTTCCCTGCAAGGCAGATTTCTGGTGAGGAACTACACCCCAAGGAAGGGTTCCAGAGGGTCCTAACACGTCTGACACAGCAGGGACACATCCACCCTCCGGAGCCTCTCCTGGAGCCTCCCATGCTCACTCTGCGTTCTCAAACACAGGTTAGGGCACTGCAATTAAAGTCATTTCCCAAGACCACCTCTCCAAGCAAGCCCAGCAACATGACCTGTGATATCCAGACATCTCACAGGGTCACCCCACAGATGTGGAACCAAGCCCAGCAACATGACCTGTGATATCCAGACATCTCACAGGGTCACCCCACAGATGTGGAACCAAGCCCAGGAACATGACCTGTGATATCCAGACATCTCACAGGGTCACCCCACAGATGTGGAACCAAGCCCAGCAACATGACCTGTGATATCCAGACATCTCACAGGGTCACCCCACAGATGTGGAACATCCTGCACACAGAATTTAAACGCCCAGTCCCCCCAGGCCACCCTGTGCTGGTAGGTGGAAACCAAGCAGCACTTTACCATATGGGAAAGTCCTTCCCACGCTCCAGTACCGGCAACCAGCTCGGCTCTCATGCCCAAAAGTGGTTGTAGCACTTGTCAGGCACAAAAATAAAGGAGAAACAAAGCAGAAAATAGGTATCCTATCCTCATTCCTCCTCTTGGTCCTACTGCTTCCAACTACTTAATCTGCCTTCTGTACTCAGACACCAAGATATTCCCACCCTGCTTTAGATGACAGAACAACTGCTGTAAACTCTGTCCCACAAGGAACAAACTTTTCTGGCTCCTGACTGTCTGCATTTTAGCCTAACCACTTCTCTTCCTTCTGCTGTTACCCTCCCACTTTATCTCTATAAATGATGAGGGGAAAAGTCTGATGTGTAAATCCCACTTGGAATTCCAATAGCAATAGTCTTGCCAGAGACAGTAGCAAGTTTCTGGGAGTGAGGCAACACTGCAGACAGGGATGGCTGTAATCCCAAGAACTGTATCTAAGGTCTAACAGGAATACAAAGAAACACCAATGTCAATAGGCATTTTGAGCTTTCCTGGCATACAGATATCACAATATACTTATCAAGTTCTAGGTGAAAGTATTTCAATTCCCTCCTGTCCTAGGAGTGGGAAGCCTGGTCTCCAGCCTGATCACTGACTAATGTGTGCAGGATGATTTCCATACGTTTGTGTTCTTGTGACAATGTTGTTTTAACTTAAACTTTTCAAATAGTCACTCTTGCTTTCACTGTTGGTGGGGGTTAATATCAGCCATCAACCACACACACAATACAATGACTACAAGCCAATTACTGTCACTAGCAAGAAATGCTCTTGTCAGATACAGTTAATTTATAGCTGTTTTCCTTTTTTTTTTTTCATATTCTTCATTCCCCTCATTTTTAATGCAGATATTTGAATAGACAGTCTGCCAGTTCAGCTTGATCCCAATGCTGGCACTTTATCTATGCTTTTCCTTCCACTCCCTAGCCAAAGACTCAAGGAGCAGGGATTAGAAAACAAGGTGTTTTGCTTTTTACAAGATTGGACATATACCTGCACACAAAACAGGAACCTGCTCAAAACAAAAGCTACAAATTAGGTGAATACTTAGGTGTGGCAAGGAAGTAGCCTAGTTTTATATCCTGGGATACAGACTGAGACCTGATAGCACACGCAAATCTAATCCTGGAGGAGGGGCCTGTGTTCAGAATCACTCTGAAATCAGAACTGAATCTTCGTTTGAGAAGCTTTACAAAACAAATGCAAACAACCCAGTCCAAGACTTTGGACTCCATCCACAGGATCTGGTTGTGATTCGGGGTGAGTTCACCTAGAAACCCCTGGAGACAGAGCTACACGCTGGCTCGGGAACCTGGCTCAGAGAGAGCCATTTAGGGATATGGAATGTTTCCAAAATCAATACTGTGATGTTGTAGAAGAGATCTGATTACAAACTGCCTGTTCCTTACGTAATGAAAGCTGTTTCCTAAAGTGAAGCTTTTTGGAAGAAATAGGCTGCATGTACATTACCAAGAGCTACTTAGTGGAGCCCTAGAGCCCAACAGCTGCTGCTGCAAACAGCTCTGTAGTCTCTGTGCTCTGCAGTGTTTAGCCCAAATGGCACCAATATGAGCCACAAACACCCATGGAGCAGTGGAAGTGCAGGAATCCTTCCTTCTTTCCTTCCTTCCTTAAAGGCTGATCTTCCATTTCTGTCCCATTGGCTTCAGCTTCCTTTTTATTTCACAGAATGCCCAGGTTGGGGGAGGTTGGGAAAGCCCTCCCAGCCCATGGAATCCAAGCTCTGCCCGATCCCACCGTGTCCCCAGCCAGAGCCCTGAGTGCCACCCCCTGGAATTCCCTGGACACCTCCAGGGATGGGCACTGCAAACCTCCCTGGGCACTTCCAAGGCCTGAGCGCCCTTTCCATGGGGAAATTCCTGCTGCTGTCCCCCCTGAGGCCATTCCCTCTCCTCCTGTCCCTGTTCCCACAGCCCAGCCTGTTCCCATTTCCCACCTCGGCCGTGGTGTCCCACTCTCCCAAGTGTGCCCAGAGAGGTCCCAGGGGGGTGGCAGGGACAGGGATCAGCACTCTCGTGCTCACATCCTGCGCTCCCATCAGCTGCAGGAGCACACCCATGATGACACAGCTAATCCCAGGAGAAACGCAGCTTCCAACTTCAACCTCGAGGCCAAGAACATACAGTGGCTTCCTTAATCTGTACAAGCAGGCTGGCAGAGCCATGGTTGAGACCGAGGGTACACAGCCCATAAAAAGGCAAAATACCTGCCCAGGTCCCATTTGCCAGCACACAAACAAGCACCAGCACAAGGAAGAGATTGCCTAACTGAGCTACTTGGAAATGCCAAGCCCTGTTTTGAAACCATCCACTACGAGTGGAAGGTGAAAGTCACAACTGCAAACTGACAGCAGAAAATGCACATTTCTTTCAAATATTTGCTAAAGCTTGCAGAGACTTGAGTAGAGACAAAGCAGGCAGCAGCAAGGAACCTGTAGGAGCTGTCCTTTGGAAACCTGCTCCACATGAATGGCCTCTGCACTGACCACATCCTGCCAGCTTCCTCAATTCCTGTCGGGGACAGCCAGCAGGTAGAAATGGATCTCTAGAGAAAATACTACGTTATGCAGCAAGGTCTACTTCATAAAGTTGTTATTATTACTGTGCCCCTGGGCACACACATAATTAGGCAAAACAAATTGTAAATCCATACATACACAACCAAAGTAATGCTCTAAATTGGATACAAGGGGTGTGAATCATTTTTTTATGCACATTTGTGCATAAAGAACTTGTAAAAAACTTGTACACAAGCGTACACACCTGTACTCAAAACTTCCATCCAACTTCAGACTAAGTAAACTTCTAATTGCCTAACGTTGAAATGAATAATATTCTGGTTATTGCTATTGAAGGGGCAATACTGGACTTTACATATTAACACAGAAAGATCCTGAAATATCAGACCAAGTCTTTACTGGCTGATCAGTCACGGCTCATCACTGAAAATTCCTGAAGAACTGTAACCATGAATAAGTGAGGAAAAGAAAAGGGTGGGAAGGAGCAGGGAAGATTAGAAAATGCAGCTCCTTTGGAGGGGAGGAGAGCCCCTGCTTCCCAGCAGCAGGTGAAAGGAGCTGCTTTCAGCACACCTGTACTACCTGTTCACCGTAACACAAGAGGAAGTCAGTTAGGGAGTGAATCTGAATTAAATTTGAACCCAAGCTCTCCACACACACATTTGTATCTTTTACTGTAGAACCAGGCTTACCAATATGTACTGACTCCTGAATAGAGGCAAGAACCCAGAGAAGTTTAGGACACCAAGCAATGGTCCCACCAGTACGTTTAGTGGAAGCAGAAACTTACTTTCAATTGCACAAAGTTCAATGTTACTACAGCTGTGCTATTTTTTACCAAGAATTCAAAGGGTTTTTTTTTATAATGGGAGATATTATTTCTATCAGCTCCATCCAAGAATAAAAATATAGTTAACGAGCTCTGCAACCTCCTTATTTATTATATATAGACACCTACAGGCACACAGCAGCTGTCCTGGACAGGGAGACTCTGGGGCTGGACCTCTCGTTGTGGGACATTGTCAGGGAGCACAGGGATGACCCACACACAGGACAGCTGCCAGGGGCTCTGCCCCACTTCTGCAAAACTGACACACACTCCTTTTCTTGGGGTTTTTCTTTTTTTTTCTCCATCCAAAAGCTTAAATAAAACAGGGGGAAGAGGCTGAGAGCACTTGGTAGTGAAAGCTGCTGAATAAGATCATAGAATCATGAAATGGTTTAGGTTGGAAGGGACCTTACAGCTCACTCCATCCCAGCCCTGCCATGGCAGGGACACCTCCCACATCCCAGGAGCTCCAGCCCCAGTGTCCAGCCTGGCCTTGGGCACTGCCAGGGATCCGGGGGCAGCCACAGCTGCTCTGGGAACCTGGGACAGGGCCTGCCCACCCTCACAGGGAAGGGTTTCTTCCCCATATCCCATCCACCCGTGCTGTTCTTGAGCCTTACGCACAGAAGGATAAAATCCCAGAATGGTTCGGGTGGGAACAGACCTTAAGGATGCTCCAGTGCCGCCCCTGCCATGGGCAGGGACACCTTCCACTGGACCGGGTTGCTCCAAGCCCCAGTGTCCAGCCTTGGCCCGGATCACTCCCCGGTCTGGGGCAGCTTCTCCGGGCACGGGGAAGATGCGGAGGAGAGGCAGGCAGGATGCTTTTGATACCCGTTTAGAATAAAAGGCAGCTGCAGCGTTCAACGCGCGGCTGCACCGCGCTCCCGAGCCGGCCCCGCTCCCTCCATCCATCCCAGCCGCGCTCCGCAGCCACTCGGACACAACCCCAAAGGCACTTACTGCGGCAGCCGCCGAGCCCGCGTCCTCTGCGGGCTGCTCGCCGGCCGGCGGCAGGAAAAGAGGGGAGGGCGGCTCTCTCCCTGCCCGCCCTCCGCCTGCAGCAGCCAGCCAGGCTCCCCCGAGCTCCGCCTCGAACACCGCCGGCACCTCCCCGCCCTGCTCCCCGCCCGGGGCCGCCGCTGGCCCGCCGGAGGCCGCGGGAGCGCCGCCGATGCGGCCTGGGCCCGCGGGGACGGGCCCAGCGCGGCCTCCGCATCCCCGGCCTTGCGTGACGGGGGTCGCCGCCCATGGCGGCCCCTCCCCGGGGCTGCGCCGTTGGCGGTACCGGAGGCGGTACCGGAGGTCTCAGGCCCACGCGTGAGGCCCGGCTCCACCGCTGATCGTGGTCTTCAGCTGTCTGGGTGTCATTTCAAGTCAGTAAACAACTGCAAGGATTGGATTTCATGAGTTCTGCAAAGTCAGTGATATTCAGTCACTGGTGATGGGAGCAGTGTTTATCTGGAACATTAGTGCTCTTAAAAGGGGCTAAAATCTCGAGCGGCAGCTGGAATTAGTAGATACTTCAGCTTGGAAACTGTCAGCTGAAGAGCAAGAATTGAAAATAGAAGGAAAAAGACTGGAAAACCATTCCTTGTTTTCTAAGGATATGGTTTTAGGGCATGTGTTTTTTGGAACACGTGAGAACAGAGGAAGAGTAATTGGGATATGAAAAAGAAAAGGGATTTAAATGCAGTTTGTGGCAAATAATTTCAGCATGATGCAACACACGCAAGTTCTGGATGTGATGCCTACCCATATACGTGTTCTAACATGGCACTATATGTTGTTTCATCCATCTCTAACAAATATTCGTTACAGAGCTAGGAGAATCCTCTGTCCTCCCACCCCTCAAAGCAGTTGTCTACCCAGATGTAGCTGCACTGTCAGTATTAATATATGACAAATTTTCATTGGTACAGGGCTGTTTATGAGTGCAAAATGTATCTATAGCCGTTTCTAAGTGAACATTATTTGCACCCCAGCACTGCTGTATCTCACCAGCTTTTTCCAGCCTGCAAAATCTTGAAGGGGGTAGAAAATGAGAGTGTTGTACTAGTCTCCTCATAAAAGGAAAGTGAAAACTTCATAAGGATCACATTTCCAAAGCAATGTCACTTTCCAGGTACAGGTTCTCTCCACTTGCACGGTGCAGTTACCAATACACAGGGATGGGCTGTTCTCTTCCCTACTTTAGGCTTCTGTTCAACTACTTTTTATCTTAGTTACTGATTGTTTAAGACTGTACTTTGTAAGTTTGAAGAGTGAAAGAGTTTTACAAGGTTAAGTAAAAAAATGAGATGCCTGAAAATATTGCAAAATTCATCCCTCTCAAGTCTGTTATTTATTTAATGCCTCGATGAAAATATTACCTCCAAAAGTCTCTGTGCATGTGGCTTGGTCCCTGGGACACCTGCCAAGACAGGAATTTCAGATGCCTGAAATCATGTGCTCAGCAGGTGTAAAGGTGTAAATTGCGTGCACGGAGAGTTCACCCTTTGTCCTTAACCCCAGAGGCAGTTTCTCTTCATTAGCAAGGGAAGATGGGGAAAAAGATCATCATCGTTTCCTGACTGCATGCCAAAGTTATGTATCATAAGAAGAAAATCTGTTCATACATTCATAAATATGTTTTCTCCTAATCTGTCTTCAGGAAAATGCCTTTGTGAGGAGCAAGAGTGGTGATTGCAGGAGAGCTGGGACAAAGGGACAGAACAGATACAGAATTTCTCTGCTGGGATTTTTCCAACAGGATCCATGGTAGGTCCTCTGGTTTGAAAATCCAGGTACTCAGTCGTGGCTGTGATTAGGCATTTAAATCGTTCCCATCTCGGCTGTGGGTGTCAGGTGTCACTCCAAGTACAACCCTGTGGCTTTCCCACCCATGCTCAGTTTACCACTGGACCAGGACGTGTTGCTGGTGTTCCGGAATTTCCCCTGCACTGCAGCAGATAAATCCATCCGTGTTTATGTGTCTGAGGGACAGAAGGTGGCTCATTTTTCTATTATGATGTGTTATCATCGCAATTAGGTCTGATGGTTTGCTGTCCCATCAAGATCCCACACAGAAACAAGTGCAAAAATTGCAGTTTTAAAAGAGTGAGGTCACGGGTCACGTTATTTGTAGCAGAAAAAAAAAACCCATAATTAATTGGCCTCTCCCTGCAATGGCAGCACAGGAGGGAATGGAAGGAAGGGACATGGAGCATCTGTGTTTTTCTGGGGCAAACAGCCAAGCTAGGTCTGATGGACAACATTCCATTGGTAAAGAAAAGAAGAAGGACAGTATCTTTTAGAAAGTGAGACTGCTTGGACTAGTCAAGAGTAGTTATTTTCTCATTAAACATTTAAGGAGCTTTGTTGTGGCAGGAAATACGAAGAAACTGTCACATTTATTTTCTCTGTATGTGCTGGAATGAGAGGCTGTATTCAGCAAAAGCAAGGCAAAAGGCTCTTCAGCATTTGGGCTGTATTATTTTTTTCCCTCAGACAATGACAGATGAAAAGCAGTCCTGGTGACTGTACATGTCTAGTGTTTATCCAGGTATTTTCTTCATTGAATTGATTAGGAAAACCTTAGAAACCTGTTCAGAGACATATACAATGACTTTAAAATTCCCAGCCTTTAGTGAGTAAATTTAGTGAGTAAATCCAGGATTTGAGTCTCCTGTTTGCTTTTGGTGCCCATTTCCCTGGCATTGCCTGCTGATGGCTTTCTTTTAGGACACTTTAGACAGGATTTGGGATGAACAGTTTCAGGGTGTCCATGCATTTATAGGGAACTTACAGATTGCCAGCAACATCATCAATAATTGTGCAGGGAAAAGTTACTTTAAATAACCACATATATCATTGTCAATTTGGTTTCAGTGACCTTTTGTGGTCCAGAACTATTCCATTGAAAAAGAAAGGATACTGGAAAATCCCTGAGAGCCTGGTATCTGGAACAACGAGCATTTCTGGATGTGAGTGGCTCCTCTCCGTGTCCAAAGGCCGTGGTGGGGATATCTCACCACATCTTCCCTCAGCACCATTTTGGCCACGCCAGCCATCCTGTACCTTCCCCGGAATTTCAGATTATGCCTTTTCATCTACTGAAATATTCCTCCCTGCAGATTTAAATAATTAATTGGGACGTGCCTAGTGGGTCTTGAGCTAAACTTCAGAGAGGCAGCAGATATGTGTGACCAAGTGACCTTTTGCTGTCCTGCTCGTCCCCGCGCGCTCGCTGTGCTCAAAGGGACGCTGTCAAAATTGCTAGGCCTTAAAACTTTAACCCGCACTGACAAGTTGTTCTACATTATAAGTCTTCCCTAAAAGATTACCACGACTGTTTTGTTTGTTTTGTTCCAACCATCTTTGCTGAAGGCTCCACAATACGGATTCATTTGTCCTTTTGGGTAGGTGGATATTTTTAAATGCCCGGCTTATTCCGTGACCTGTTAAAATCGAGTTGATGTGCGTGTGCTCCACTCAGCGGAGAACTCTCCGGGGATGGAGCAATTTCTCTGCACTCTGGAACAAGAGACAGGAATGCACTTGGGAAGCCTTTCTGGAGAGGCTTTGAGAAGCCATTTTGAAGGGCCTCTTGTTACCTTCAGTGCTTTGGAAGTCATGACTGGACTTGCCTGTGATACAAAGTGTTGTGTACTTGTTAGTGAAATGCCAGCTGGTTCTTGCACAGGGGTTTGCTCTTTCATGGTGCTCTGATTTACTCATTAGGCTTTATTTCTAAGATCTCCATTTACAGAATCCAAGGATCACTGAGGCTGGAAAAAGCCTCCAAGACCATCAAGTCCCAGCTGTGCCCGATCCCACCATGTCCCCAGCCCAGAGCCCTGAGTGCCACCTCCAGGAACTCCCTGGACACCTCCAGGGATGGGCACTGCAAACCTCCCTGGGCACTTCCAAGGCCTGAGCGCCCTTTCCATGGGGAAATTCCTGCTGCTGTCCCCCCTGAGCTGCCCTGGCCCAGCCTGAGGCCGTTCCCTCTCCTCCTGTCCCTGTTCCCTGCCAGCAGAGCCCGACCCCCCCGGCTGTCCCCTCCTGCCAGGGAATTCCAGAGAGGGAAAAGATCCCTCGGGATCCTCCTTTGCTCCAGCCTGAGCCCCTTCCCAGCTCCCTCAGGAATTCTCCAGCCCCTTCCCAGCTCCCTCAGGAATTCTCCAGCCCCTTCCCAGCTCCCTCAGGAATTCTCCAGCCCCTTCCCAGCTCCCTCAGCAGCTCCTTTAGGTCATACATGGTTTAACACAGCTCCATGGGAAGGGGTGACTCAGAGCCAGCAGTACAGGTGCAGCTGTGCCATCACTTCCCCATTTTCATGTGCCAGGACAAGGATTGATCCAACACCCATTCATACAGCCACAGTCCCTCCATGTGGCATGGGAACACGTGTCCATGCCAGCAGGCAGGAGGGAAGGAATGATACCCACTGGACACACCCCAGGTAAGCCACACCTGCACTTTTAAGCTTGATTTGAGCTGATTTACCACTGCCTATCAACCTGACCTTGTTCCTATCACAGTGCACCAACTGAACTTGGGGAGAGGGGCTGCGGGTGGCCCTGAGCTGCAGCATCCTCCTCAGAGGGACACAGCAGAGTCAGCAGAAACACCTGAAGCTCCTGGGCTCTGCTCTGTCAAGCCTCAGCCAGAAGCAGGGACACCTTCCACTGTCCCAGGCTGCTCCAAGACCCAGTGTCCAGCCTGGCCTGGGACACTGCCAGGGATCCAGGGGCAGCCACAGCTTCTCTGGGAACCTGGGCCAGGGCCTCACCATCGTCATAGGGAAGGATTTCTACCACACAGCCAACCTAAATTTCCCCTCTGTCAGTGTGAAACCATTCCTCCTTGCCCTCTCATTACAGCTCCTGGTGAAGAGTCCCTCTCTGGCTTCTTTGTACACCCTTTCAGATACTGCAGGGGTCTGGGAGGTCCCCCAAAGCCTTCTCCCCTCCAGGCTGAGCAGCCCCACTTTCTCAGGCTCACAGGGGAGGTACTCCAGGCCCCTTACCAACTTTGTAACTCCTCTGCTCTTCCTGCCTCTTACCAACTTTGTAACTCCTCTGGCCTCTTTGCCACAGTGCCGTCCATTGGGGGCACAGAACAGATCCATCTACACTGGAGCTTGGGTGGGAATGTTCTCCCAGCCATTGTGATGACTAACACAAGGAACCCCTTAGAACTCCTTTTGTTGGAGTAGGATTCTGATTCCTACTCAGCTGAACCGATCCTGTGAGATTTTCACCAGTTCTGAGGCTCTGGACCACCATTTCTACTATTGCAGCTCTCGATTTCTGCTCTGTTCAGCACCCTCCTACTCACAGTCAGTTCTGAAGTGTGAGCCTGGGTCACACAGCTTGGGAACTGGTTCCCAGAGCATGTTCTGGAGTCACATTTGGGCCCCTGGGAGGCCTGGGAGTTGCCAAACTCTGGATGACAGAATTCCCTGCAGGACATCAGCCAACAGTCCCAGATGTTCTGAGCAGATGTAGAACAGTGTAATGGACATGAGACATGTTCTCTGAGTTATTCACCATGAGTGCAAGGACAGTTCCATCTCTGCTCTGGGAAGGAGTAGTGCAAAGTCTGTCACTGCAGTGGCTCTGTGCAATAATTCTCCAAGGAGTGGCGCAAGCAGCGTGTTCTGCTCTGCCTGCCCCAGAGAGCAGAGGGGCACTCGGGGACAGGGTTCAGAGCTGGCCTTGCCAGTGCTGAGTCACCCATTGGACCCAGTGATCTCAGAGCACTTTTCCGACCTCATCCAGCCCATGGTTCTTTGATTCCATGATCCTCTCTGAGGACACGCTGCTGGGTCCCATGTGGACGTTGCCAGATGTCCCTGCCTGGCAGAGCCTCAGCTCACCAGGACCAAGAGGAGGTGGGAGAACTAAAGTAGGGGGAAACCTGCTCATGGCTGACTTCCAGACACAGTAAAATGGGGAATTAGGGGCTTCTCAATATGAATATTTTTTTGCCTAAATGCTTGGGCTGTTTTTGGTCCTGAGCTTGTCTGAGAAAACTGTTTTCCTAGGCTGACTAATCCAACCGTAAGCAGCAGCCTAAATAATAGTCATTACTTACAGTTTTAATTATGCTGCCTTCTGCCAGCAGAAGCTGAGAAGGAGCAGGAGGTGTGCTGGGTTGTTACATTGTGGTGTTCATGCACACCCAAACACGGGACATGGAGCATGCCCTGCAGCACCAGGGCACTGGTGGTTGAAGCAGAAGACCCCTGCTTCCTACCTGTGCAGAGGTGGGTGGCTGTAGCTGTAACTCCTGCCCTGGTGGTGTTCTGCAGATGTTCCCATGATCTGTACACATATCTTGATGTTCCCTTGACATGAAGTACTCATTGCAGCTTTTCCTTGGACTCTGGCTCACATGTGGCTGTTTGTGGGAGCGTGTCCAAGGCAAACTGAGTGTCAGGAGCATGCATCATTTATTTTGGGACACGGCATGGCCACATCACAGCAGAAGCACGGGCTCACTATTGACATTAGCACACGCAGCACAGCGTGCTGAAACGGCATCACCTGGCACGGCACAGACACCGTCTTGAGCACAATCTGATGATCCCTTTGTGGATCAGCTGAGTCTCTGAGTGCTTAACCATTGGCCTCCCCTGGTAAAGTCCTTCCAGGATGGAAAAGGAATAAAAATACACATTTGTAACTTTGTCTGAAAGCTTTAAATGTTAAGAATGATCATAGAACCATTTAGGTTAGAGAACACCTTTAAGATTGACTCCAACCATAGTACTAGGTGTAAAGAATCTTGGAAACTTTTACCTGTAACCTCCTGAAGTTCTTCCATTAAATCACTCCTTGCTTATTCAATGAATAGTATTAGTTTATCCCTGATACAAACAGAATGCTTAGAAATGAAAGAAGTTTTCAAAGAATATGGTGAAAAAAAAAAGTTTTAAAAATGATTACTGAAATAATGATTAGTGGCATCTGTGAGAGATGATTAAGACCAAAACCAACAGTCGGGACAGACTCTGTGGGGTGTACGATGGGTGCATGATACACTTTCCCAGGTTTTTTTTTAATCCTTTAGCGGGAAAATATACAACGGTTAGTACTGACTTTTAAAACACTTTTTCCCCTGGGAATGACGGCTGAAAGCGCTGCGTGAGCCGTGGGGCTGGGACACAGAACGGAGCGGGCGGGCATCGGTGACACCGCGTGCGCTGCTTCAGCCAGGGGCGGGGGGAGTGCAGCGAGCGCGCATTGGTGGTTCAGTGGTAGAATTCTCGCCTGCCACGCGGGAGGCCCGGGTTCGATTCCCGGCCAATGCAACTCCCTTTTGCCGCCGGACGTGCCGCCGCCTTTTGTGGCCGCTGCGCTTCCATTTTCCCCGGGGGCTCTCGGGCGGGAGGCAGCGGCGCCGGGCCGGCCGGGCCGGGGAGTGCGGGCGGTGCGGTGCCGGTCTGGCCCGGCGGAACCGGCGGCCGCACGGAGAGACGGGAAAAAAAAAAAAAAGCAAATGAAAAAATAAAAGGGAGGCGCCTGGAGATGCCGGGGATTGAACCCGGGACCTCACACATGCGAAGCGCGCGCTCTACCACTGAGCTACATCCCCGGCTGCGAGCGCCTCACGCCGGCCGCCCTCAAATGGAGGGAGGGCAGGGGCCTGTCCCACCGTCCGGCCCGGCCCGGCCCGGCCCGGATCACACAACTCCCTCTGCCCGCACCGGGACACGGGCACGGAGCGGGACACGGGCACAGAACCCCTGCAGCAGCACCGGGACACGGGCACGGAGCGGGACACGGGCACAGAACCCCTGCAGCAGCACCGGGACACGGGCACGGAGCCCCGGCAGCAGCACGGCCCCGTCCGTGTGCGGGGAGCAGCAGGGAGAGCCTCGGGAGGAGCAGGGAGAGCCTCGGGAGGAGCAGGGAGAGTCTCGGGAGCAGCAGGGAGAGCCTCGGGAGGAGCAGGGAGAGCCTCGGGATGAGCAGGGAGAGCCCCGGGATGAGCAGGGAGAGCCTCGGGAGCAGCAGGGAGAGCCTCGGGAGGAGCAGGGAGAGCCTCGGGAGGAGCAGGGAGAGCCTCGGGAGGAGCAGGGAGAGCCTCGGGATGAGCAGGGAGAGCCTCGGGAGGAGCAGGGAGAGCCTCGGGATGAGCAGGGAGAGCCTCGGGAGGAGCAGGGAGAGCCTCGGGATGAGCAGGGAGAGCCTCGGGAGGAGCAGGGAGAGCCTCGGGGCCTGGGGCTGATGCCCCCGGGGTCCCCAGGGCCTGGGGGCTCGGAGCCCTGGCGCTGCCGGGCAGGAACCCAAAGGCGTTCTCCCCGTGCCGTGTTCCCTCTGAACAGCAACATTAACAGAGCCCATTATCTCCGCAGGAGCGGCCCGGTGCCGGTCTGGCTCTGTCAGAACCCAAGCACCATTTCCATGGCAGTGCTGGGTGCTCTCGGTGTGCAGCCGAGCAATCCCACAGTGTCACAGAGTCTGGGAACGCTTTAAAACCTTAAATCCCAGCCCATCCCAGCCCTGCCATGGCAGGGACACCTCCCACATCCCAGCTGCTCCCATCCCGTGTCCAGCCCAGCCTTGGGCACTGCCCGGGATCCAGGGGCAGCCCCAGCTGCTCTGTGCCAGGGCCTGCCCACCCTCCCAGGGAAGAATACTGGATATTGTCAGAACATATTTAATTTATTCTCCCACAAGCAGCTGTACTGATCCCACAGGGCCCTTCCCCACCCAGCCATTCCCATTTTGACATCCATAACCTTGGCCACTCAGGTTTTTCCATCCTGTCAGAAAACAGCACTCAAAGCTTGACTTTCTTCCAGCCAGATTTTAAGAAGCCGCTTTCTGGGAGTTACTGGATTTGGTTTTCCCAGTGACCAGCCAAACTCTGGTTTGTGTGTAACCTAAGGTGCAGAGGCTCCCCACCAGGCTGAGCCAAGGGTGCTGGGAAGGCTCATACTAACCTTGCAATAAAAACACAAAGCAATTTAAAACCTTCTCTTCAGTCTTTCCTCCTTTTGTTTACCTTCCTGTAGAGTTCAGAATAGCCAAAAATGAATAATACAGATATTACTAGGCTGTTATGGATTTCTCAGCTGTGATGGACAGTCACCAATTGCAAAACTTCTCATTTGGGAGGAGGATGGAGGCAGAGCACATTCTGGCTGCTGAGAAGAGCAGCTCCACATCCAAAGCCTATCAGCAAGTATTTAATTACTGTCCCTGTGGAAGCAATACAAGTGCTGCCTATATTGAAGTGAAACAAGGCTTCTCTTCCTGCCTGGTCTAAATATCCTCCAGACTCATCGCCTACCAAACAGAATAAGGTGAATTATTCAGGCAAGACACAGCACGAGGATGCTACGGGAGAAAATAAGATGCCTTAAAGTGACTGTAAAGGAAAATAAAATGCCCATGGATGGATGTGAATTACGGGGTGGAAGCCCCAGCACTCCCAGAGCTGCGTGTTCATAAACAGGAGGGAGCAGCATGGGGCAAACTCACATCCCTCACCCTTTCCCACCACGGCACATCCCTGATCCCTCCCACACGGCCACAGCCGGCCCAGCTGGCCAGAGCCAACCCCTGCTTCCAGGAAACACTTTGTCATCTTGTTTCAATGCTGCTGGACGCCGGCACAAGCTCCACATTCAGCTGCCTCCAAGGACTACATTCACCTCTTTGTGTTTGGGTTTCTGCGCTGACATCAGGGAAAAACAATGTCACTCTGTTATCTGGCAGCTCCTCCGCATTCCTTGGTGGGATTAACTCATTCCTGGTACCTCGGGAAGCTCACGCCTTCCAGGGAGGCCTCCCCTGGCCCTGGGGATGGGCTTTTCTTTGATCTGCTCAAGTTTCTGCGTTTTTCCTCAAGTCTCGTCAGATACAAGTGCAAACTCACTGTTTTCCACAGCAGCTCTTCTTCAAGCTCCAGGCTCCAAGAGCTCTGTTCCAAAGCCCCAGACTCCATGGGAACGGGGATCTCAGCAGGGTTCTGGAGAGACAGATGGGAAGGTCTGTGTTTCCTTCTAGCACAGCTTCCCACCACGGCACTTGTTCCCAGGATTAAATGTTTACACCCAACATTCCTTCTTACAACCAGCGCTCTCATTCAGTAGAATCCAGCAGCAAAGCCCAGTGGTGTAACACAAACAGGTGAAGAGGATTTTTGTGGTGGATCCAGCCCTGGAGCAATGGCAGAGCTGCAGCTCCCAGGTGTGTGTGACACCTCCGTGCAGCACCTGAGCCCACGGCAGTGGCACCACCCATTTATACTTAAATACATAAAATTATTTTTCTTTTATCACGTGCCCATATCATCCATTTGTTTGGGGTATCCAAATAAGGGGGTGCAGAATTCCAACCTGAATTCCAGCCTCTTATCCTGGAGCAAAGGAGGATCCCGAGGGATCTTTTCCCTCTCTGGAATTCCCTGGCAGGAGGGGACAGCCGGGGGGGTCGGGCTCTGCTGGCAGGGAACAGGGACAGGAGGAGAGGGAACGGCCTCAGGCTGGGCCAGGGCAGCTCAGGGGGGACAGCAGCAGGAATTTCCCCATGGAAAGGGCGCTCAGGCCTTGGAAGTGCCCAGGGAGGTTTGCAGTGCCCATCCCTGGAGGTGTCCAGGGAATTCCTGGAAGTGGCACTCAGGGCTGGGGACACGGTGGGGTCGGGCACAGCTGGGACTCCGTGGGCTGGGAGAGCTTTTCCAGCCCCAGGGATTCCGGGATTCTGTGGGATTATTTATCTCTTATGGAGCATTCCTCTTCTCCTGAAAAAGCATTCTCATTAGAGATTAGGAAAACTGTGAAGTGACAAATATCAGAGTTAGTGTGTTGGAACGACACCTAAGTCCTGAACACTACAGAGATGTGCCACTCACCGCAGCATTTTATGTAATACATGTATTAGAAAAACAAAAAATTACTACAGACCTGTGATTAGCCAAGTTAAAGAACTGAAAAACCTGCCAATGATACATTTCAAAGAATCAAAGAATGGTTAAGGTTGGAAAAGAGCTTTCAGATAATCGAGTCCAACCTTAACCCACCAAGCAGCATGGGCACCATTCAGCCGTGTCCCCAGGTGTCACATCCATGGTTTTTGAAACATGCTTTACCCACTGCCACTGATCAGGGCATAGAGTGCTCAGAATGACCTTTAGGAAGTTCTGCACACAGGTTACACTGAGCTGGAATGAAGTTGCCACCTTAAGTCCTCCAAATGCGAATGGCTTTTTCTCCTGCAATTTTGCATCTTGGATTTTTGTTGACTCAGCTGTCTCGCTTGTTGGAATTGAAGAATAAAGCAAGGAAGGCTTTCAGCAGCTCCCAGTCATAAAGGAAAACTACAGAGTCCACCAGCTTGGCTGGGTTTTGTTGTGAGAACAAACACATCCCCAAAGTACAGATGAGCCCATAGTAAACAATTAGGAAAGTTGGAGTTAAAAAAGGAGATAAAAAGGCAGAAAACATGATTAAAGTACTGAGCTGGGAGATTCATTAGTGTTGCAGACAGATAAGTAAATTAGAGCCCTGCAGAAATTATTTGACTGGCAAATTAATTACACAACATTACAATGGCTTTTCCAGCCAAATTTAGCCCTCGGGAAGCAGGTAGGAGTCTGCCTGACTTAATAAAAGGAGCCTTGACTGGTCTGCAGCTTAATCAGAGATGAAAATTAACATTTCAGGATTTGAGGCGAATAGGAGGCTTCTGCCAGGCTCGGGAGGCCAGGCTCTAGCACAATTACTCAGCTTACACTGGCAATGAAGCTGTCCAGGCAGCGGGATGCTCCTGCCTCCTCACGCCTTTAATTCACTGCCCTTCCTGGGAAAGCAAGGCAGGAGCTGGTCTGGAAGCCCACGTGGAGCCTCATTAGGGCAGATCACTCAACAGGACACTTCAGCTTTGCTTAGAGAATGTCTGATTAAAATATTTTAACCTAACCCTTAAAAAGCACACTACTGTACTATTCTTCTTTCTCTCCTTCTTCTACTTATTATTACTACTGCTACTACTATTGTCATTACTGTTGTTCATGTTATTGTTTATGTTATAATATTTCCTTCAACGTTGACTTATTCCCTGAACCTCATTCTCCATTTGCAGCTGTCTCTCTGTCCCCAGTGAGCAGAAGCACTTTAGGTAAGAAATGTTTGGTTTTCAGTTTGTTTGTTTAGTATCACATTTTTAAGGTATGGATATTGGGAACTCTCTCCTGGACCCAGTGTTTGGTTTTCTTCCTGGAACAGCTTTGGAAATCCATATTTATATCATGGAACACGTCACCTTCCATGAGAAACACCAGACAACATTCATTATCCAGGCTGACCCACGGCATCATTTCAAACATTAAGAACTCAATATCATTGCAGGTATTTAAAAAAGACCTTTCCTGGGCTTTCCTGCCCCCAGACGTGGCAGTGGCTGTGGTGGCCACCCCCAGCCTGGCAGCACTTGCCCACCCAGGCCTCGCTGGAGAGCAGTGGAGGTGCTGCAATAAATCCATTTCCATCTCCTTTCCTGTGTGGCAGGAGGGGCCAGGCCTGTGGGATTGCCTGCTCATTTAATCGGGATCTGACTGATATCAAAATTGACTTGGTTTTCCAATGATATCTTGTAGCAGAATGTTGTGAGCTGGAAACTAATATATTTCTTCTTGCTTGTCCCATCAATATGGCCTAATTTTGTTGGCTTTTGTATTGAACAATCTGGTGAATGTACAATCCAGCTTTGATTTCTCTCTTTATGATGCCTCTTATTATTAAAGCTCCCTCAACCAAAAAATAATGTATTTTTATTTACTGGTAATATTAATGGGATTCAATTTTTGCCTCAGTTTTAATCTAGTTTTTCCATATTGAAGAACCAGATCCCATTTAATTAAAATTGAATAAAACCCAGTTTTTCCTCTATTCAGTGTGCAGGCTGAACTTCATTTTGTGTAGTTTTATTTAACACCACTCTTCTCAAATCCGTGTTTTTTACTCGCTGTGCTCCATGTGTTGCAAGAAAGACTAAATTATTTATTGTGCATGATTAATTGCCTGTTTCTCCATGATTATTCCATCAGGAATAATGTCAGGAAAGGGTGAGTGTATATTTTTGTACCACTGGGTGTGTGTCCATCCTACACTTGCGCTGAATTCCATCTGAGCTTCGCTGGAAGCAAAGAACTGCTGAGAGAAGGAAAGAGGAGTTGAAGCCTGGAGACCCTTGTGGTTGCAGGATCAGGGAATCCCAAAATGGGTTGGGCTAGAAGGGGCCTTAGAGCCCATCCCATCCCATCCCATCCCATCCCATCCCATCCCATCCCATCCCATCCCATCCCATCCCACCCCACCCCATCCCATCCCATCCCATCCCATCCCATCCCATCCCATCCCATCCCATCCCATCCCATCCCATCCCATCCCACCCCATCCCATCCCATCCCATCCCATCCCATCCCATCCCATCCCATCCCATCCCATCCCACCCCATCCCATCCCATCCCATCCCATCCCATCCCATCCCATCCCATCCCATCCCATCCCATCCCATCCCATCCCATCCCATCCATCCATCCCTGCCCTCTGGCACTGGGAGCCATTCCCTGGGTCCTGTCCCTCCATCCCTTGTCCCCAGTCCCTCTCCAGCTCTCCTGGCCCTGGAAGGGGCTCTGAGCTCTCCCTGGAGCCCTCCCTTCTCCAGGTGAGCACACCCAGCTCTCCCAGCCTGGCTCCAGAGCAGAGGGGCTCCAGCCCTGGAGCAGATCCAGGGTCTCCTCTGGACTCTCTCCAGCAGTTCCATGTCCCTCTGCTGCTGGTCCCAGGGCGGGGGCAGCTCTGCAGGTGGGGCCTCACCTGAGCACAGGGACAGAGGGGCAGAATCCCCTGGAACAGCTCCAGGCACAGCCAGTGTGTGCAGCACATGGCTGAGTACAGTCACACACACCCTGCTCCCTGGAGTAGGCACTTCCCCCTGTAGGAATCCCTTATCCCTGTAGGAATCCCTTCCCCTTTGGGAATCCCTTGCCCCTGTGGGAATCATTTCCCCCTGTGGGAATCCCTTGCCCCAGCACCCAGAGCTGGAGCAGGAGCCCATGGCACTGCCAAGGCCCATCACCACCCCAAACCCACACCAGGATGGGGACACCAAGGGAAAAAGCTGTCCCAGAAGGCCAAAATGGCAATGGAAATTGGGATCTGAGAGCTCCTGAGCACCGGCACGGCCGTGCCCAGCACTCAGCTCCAGAGCTTGGGGAGGAGCAGGACCCACGTGGGACGGAGGCACGTTCCAGACTGGAGGTAAAACTGAGGCTCAGCCAACACTCTACAGCAGTGTTTTAAAATTGATAATTAAAACATCTGTCCTAACAATTTTGGTAAATCATTTTCAGTTTGGGTCTCTCTTTCTGAAGCACTGGAAATGCTGAACTTTTTAAAGCATAACTCCTCCATACTCTGTACTGAAGTCAGGCATTTTTCAAAGCAAAAATGGTATTTTAATAACTATTCTCATAATTACAAACCCCATTCTCCACACAGTCCTGTTTTCAATTAACAGCTGCATTAATGGGTTTGTTCTCCCTGCCATTTCCCCCTAATGACAGCAGCCATCACAGACATGGAGAGTTCTGCAAACTCCTCTCAGGAGCTGTTTTCTCTTCATTGTCCCTCTCTTTTCTGAGGGCTGTGGCTCGGTGTGAGCCCTTTGGCAGGAGGTGACATTGTCACACGAGTGGCAGGACAAACACAGCATGCTGAGTTCCCTGCCTGTCAGAGAATCACAGGATGGCTGAGGCTGGAAAAGCCCTCTCAGACCGGGGGGTCCAGAGGTGAGCCCCCCACTAAAGCCCATCCTCAGGAGGCAGCAGCAGCAGCTCCCTGCTCCGGGGGGAGGAATCTGGGTGCTCTCACAGCTTCAGCTTGTGGCTCCTGGGCTCTGCCCATTATCTGAGGGACCTCCAGCAGTGAAGGAAAGTTCCAGCAGCCTCCTGCCCATAGGAGACTGCACTTTGTAACTTGGGCTCAGGGTCACAGAATCACAGGACAGTTTAGGCTGGAAGGGACCTTAAAGCTCATCGTGTTCCAGCCCTGCCACAGCAGGGACACCTTCCACTGTCCCAGGCTGCTGCAAGCCCCGTCCAGCCTGGCCTGGGACACTGCCAGGGTCCGAGTCCAGAGCATGAATTCAAAACACAGCTGGGTCTCCTCTAGAAATTCATCTGGTATTTTTCCAAGCAGGCTCTTCCCGGGGCTGTGGGAGGGAACAGAGGGATGGAGACCCTCCATCCCTGGGAGCAGCCCCTTGCCTGGAACATGTCCTGGTGAGGGGGACACAGCTTGTGACAGGCACAGGGTGCCCAGGGCAGCCCCCAGCGCTGCAGGACAGCCAGGCTCTGCTGCAGGGAGGAGGAGGAGGAGGAGGAGGAGGAGGAGGAGGAGGCTGGGCTGGCACACTCCGGAGATCTGCGTGCGCGGGTCTCCCACTCACCAGGCATGAGCACAACAGACGTGCTGTGGAAAACTCAGAATAGCTCTGCCTCGGGAGGCCTGGAGGCTCACAGCCTCCCTGCAAAGAGATTTTGTTAAGCTGTGAGTGAAGGGAAGGACTCCAGCCCCAAGCAGGATGGGCAAGGCTCACACTGGTGATGGTGGGCACCATTCCCAGCTGGCTGCGGCCACCCGGGCACTGCTCCAAGCCACAGAGCCTTTGGATGTGGCAGTCCCTGAGCGAGGGGCCAGGGCCATCCCCTGTGGGGCTGTGCTCACCACGCCAGACCCTGTCCCACAGAAGATGCTGTGAGAGGACCTGCACACACGGTTTGGGGCCGGGCTCGCAGGAGCAGCCTGGCGGTGGCTGGGTGGGAGCAGACGTCCCTCGGGCATTGTCTCACATCTCTGAGGCTTTACGGGGTGATAACGCTGCCCTGGTGTCCCCAGGAGCCCCCTCTCTGCACAGACGGCTTTGGCACTGAGGATGTGATCCCGGCCACCAGGGACCTCACGCTGCTGTGACGAGGAGCCTGTAATGAGAAATGTAATGAGAAACATCTTGGAGCAAAAACTCTGGCGTTTGTGTCCAGCCTCTCCCCTGGCTTCTGCTCCAGACAGAGCCAGGGGCACTTCTGGAGCTCATCATTGACCTCTCTGTGTGTGCAAGGAGCTCTGGACAGAGCCAGGGGCACTTCTGGAGCTCATCATTGACCTCTCTGTGTGTGCAAGGAGCTCTGGACAGAGCCAGGGGCACTTCTGGAGCTCATCATTGACCTCTCTGTGTGTGCAAGGAGCTCTGCCAGCCTTGTCCATGAGGAGATGGGGCCAGCAGCACCTCCCTGTGTGACCAGTCACTGGAAAGCCACCCCTTGCCCAGTGTCTGTGGTACTTGTTTGCCTGCTTGGCAGTGTCTTCCAGGGAATGCGTTGCTGAGCGAGAAGGATCCCAGATATGTTGAGCAAATCCTTCCCAAACCAAGAAAGGATTTCACTTAAAACAACAAAATACATTTCTCTTAACGAAAGCAGTTAATTAAACCACATTTCTGTGTCTTGTGTCGGTAATTCCCAAAATACAAGAAGAACAATGTGCAATTATGCTATTTTTGACTGTTTGTGGCACAAGTACATCAGCCAAGTGTTGTGTTTTGGGGGTTTCTAGAGCTGGCAGAACAGCCTGGGGCTGAGACAATCCCTGAGACAATTCCCAAAGCAGCAGGCCCTGGCCACCTCCCGCAGCACCGTGGCCAGAGCTGGTCCCGGGACACCCTCGTGGTGCTCCCTGTGCCTCGTGGGCTTCTCCAGTGAGGGCAGCTCCGTGTCCCTGCACGTGAATTCTGGAGGGGGACAATGCAGGGATGTCCCTTCAGTCTGCTGCAGGAGTGGGGATGCTGCAGCTCTGCCAGCCTGTCCCTGCAGAGCTGGGCCACCTCCCCCTGATCCTTCCCCAGCCCCATCTGCAGCAAAGGGCTCTGTGCCATTCCTGGGCCACTCTTGGGGTTGTTTTTCCACTCTTGCAGCCTGGCTGGCATCCTTGTCACGGAGAAGGAATTCAGAACTGAGTAGCAGATGAAAAGCTGTAGCAGGCTCTGCAGTGTAGTTACTACTTTTGGCATTTCCAAACCTTTTAGGAAAACGCTGCCAAGTTAAAAACCCGAGCGACGCCTGTGTTTGAGCGTGTGTGCGTGGGGGTGAGTCTGGAGATGTGTTTTATGTAAGAAAACTTCACCAGACACTTAAAATAGTCTGTTTGCCGGGATCAATTGCATCCAGAGGACGCGTGTCTGACATCAAACCCCAGCGAGGGTTTGTCACAGAGGTGGGAAGCTGCACCCTGGGCAGGACTGGACCTGTTTGATCCTAAAATCATGGAATCACAGAATTGTTTGGGTTGGAAAACCCTCTGAGACCATCAAGTCCAACCATTCCCCCAGCACTGCTAAGGTCACCACTGACCCGTGTCCCCAAGTGCCACATCCACACAGATTTTAAATCCAGTCAAGGATGGGGACTCCACCACTGCCTGAACTGCTGCGCTGGGGCTGGACAACATTTCCAGGGAAGAAATTTTCCACAATATCCAAAGGGAACTTGCTCTGGCCCAGCCTGAGGCCGTTCCCTCTCCTCCTGTCCCTGTTCCCTGCCAGCAGAGCCCGACCCCCCCGGCTGTCCCCTCCTGGCAGGGAGTTGTGCAGAGCCACAGGGTCTCCCCTGATCCCCCTTTTCTCCAGGCTGAGCCCCCAGAGCCGGGGCTGGGGCCGGTCTAACACTTCCAGCAGGGAGATTCCCTGAAGCAGCCTGGCACTGGAACATCGGGGGGTGCCCGGTGGGTGGGAAAAAACAAACTAAGCCCAAACCAACCCAAAAACACCTGAATAAAATCCCCCTGAAATCAAAACACAAAGCATTGCCCAACCCTCGGCTGCGCGGGAGCGCTGAGCGGCAGCGGGGGGAGCAGAGGGCACAGAGGGACAGAG
Organism: Pseudopodoces humilis; assembly: GCF_049639895.1. Taxonomy (NCBI): domain Eukaryota; kingdom Metazoa; phylum Chordata; class Aves; order Passeriformes; family Paridae; genus Pseudopodoces; species Pseudopodoces humilis. Next base: position 711,061 of record NC_142207.1, read on the forward strand.
GGACAGAGGGACAGAGGGACAGAGGGACAGAGGGATAGAGGGACAAAGGGACAGAGGGACAGAGGGACAGCCCGGGGGGTACCGGGACAGCCCGGGGGTACCGGGACAGCCCGGTGCCGCACCCCCCAGCCGCCAGCCCCCCCGGCAGCCCCGGGCCGCTCCCCGGCGCTGCCGTCACCGCCGCCGCTGACGGGCCGTGACGGGCTCTGACGCGCGGCGGAGGCTGCGGGGGGGCGCGGCGGCCCCCGGCACCGGGCTCCGGTCCCGGCTCCGGCCGCTCCGCCCCGCTCCCAGCCCGCGGCAGAGGAAGGTAACGGAGGGGGGAGATAGGGATGGGCTGGGCTGGGCTGGGCTGGGATGGGATGGGATGGGATGGGATGGGATGGGATGGGATGGGATGGGATGGGATGGGATGGGATGGGATGGGATGGGATGGGATGGGGTGGGGTGGGATGGGATGGGATGGGCTGGGCTGGGATGGGATGGGATGGGATGGGATGGGATGGGATGGGATGGGATGGGATGGGATGGGATGGGATGGGATGGGGACGGGGACGGGGACTGGGAAGGGGACTGGGAAGGGGACTGGGACTGGGATGGGGATAAAGACAGGGATCCAGACGATTGGGGTGGGGATGGGGAGAGGATGCGGAGGGTCCTGGGACCCGGCCCCCTCAGCCAGGCGCGGGTTGGGGGCGGCTCCGCCAGCGGTGCCCGCACAGCTGGATGCGGGCGGGCAGATGCCGCCGGCGGGAGGAGCGGCGGGGCACGGAGCAGATGGGCTGCAGCGAGCGCCATATGGCCCGTTTAGCCTTTCACCTCGGGAATATCAATCACAGCCGTCCCGGAACACGCAGCGGCTCCGGCGGGAGCTGAAGGGACCTCGGCGATGCGGGAGGAAGGACGCGGCCGGCGGAGCCCGACACCAAACACCGGGAGCATCACTGCGCACCGGGCCCTGGGGCCGGCAGAGCGGGCCGGGCTGGCCGGCGGTGACACCGCGACAAGGTGGCTCCGTGACCTCCAGGGAACCGCCACGTGCTGAAAACAGACCCGCTGCAAACAGGCATTGCTGGAATAAATAAACACCTCGTGACCGCTGGCACCACCGGCACAACTGAGCTCCAGGAGTGCAACAACAGCAGGAAAACAGGAAAATGAGACTGCACTTGGAGTTTTGGGGTAATCTATGGGGAATTATGGATTCCTTGGGAGATGGCCCATTCACATCCAAGTCTGATTCACATCCAAGGCAGCGAGACCCCCAAGCTCTGACTTCACATCAGGACATCCAACTTCATCCTGGGATACAGCCTGACACAGACACACAGCCTGACAGGGACACACAGCCTGACACAGACACACAGTCTCACACAGACACACAGCCTGACACAGACACACAGTCTCACACAGACACACAGCCTCACACAGACACACAGCCTGACACAGACACACAGCCTGACACAGACACACAGCCTGACACAGACACACAGCCTCACACAGACACACAGTCTCACACAGACACACAGCCTGACACAGACACACAGCCTGACACAGACACACAGTCTCACACAGACACACAGCCTGACACAGACACACAGCCTGACACAGACACACAGCCTGACACAGACACACAGCCTGACACAGACACACAGCCTGACACAGACACACAGTCTCACACAGACACACAGTCTCACACAGACACACAGCCTGACACAGACACACAGCCTGACACAGACACACAGCCTCACACAGACACACAGCCTGACACAGACACACAGCCTGACACAGACACACAGCCTGACACAGACACACAGCCTCACACAGACACACAGTCTCACACAGACACACAGCCTGACACAGACACACAGCCTGACACAGACACACAGCCTGACACAGACACACAGCCTGACACAGACACACAGCCTGACACAGACACACAGTCTCACACAGACACACAGCCTGACACAGACACACAGTCTCACACAGACACACAGCCTGACACAGACACACAGCCTGACACAGACACACAGCCTCACACAGACACACGGCCTGACACAGACACACAGTCTCACACAGACACACAGCCTGACACAGACACACAGCCTGACACAGACACACAGCCTCACACAGACACACAGTCTCACACAGACACACAGCCTGACACAGACACACAGCCTGACACAGACACACAGCCTGACACAGACACACAGCCTGACACAGACACACAGCCTGACACAGACACACAGTCTCACACAGACACACAGCCTGACACAGACACACAGTCTCACACAGACACACAGTCTCACACAGACACACAGCCTGACACAGACACACAGTCTCACACAGACACACAGCCTGACACAGACACACAGCCTGACACAGACACACAGCCTCACACAGACACACAGTCTCACACAGACACACAGCCTGACACAGACACACAGTCTCACACAGACACACAGTCTCACACAGACACACAGCCTCACACAGACACACAGCCTGACAGGGACACACAGCCTCACACAGACACACAGCCTGACACAGACACACAGCCTGACACAGACACACAGCCTGACACAGACACACAGTCTCACACAGACACACAGTCTCACACAGACACACAGCCTGACACAGACACACAGCCTGACACAGACACACAGCCTCACAGGGACACACAGCCTGACACAGACACACAGCCTCACACAGACACACAGCCTGACACAGACACACAGCCTGACACAGACACACAGCCTGACACAGACACACAGTCTCACACAGACACACAGCCTGACACAGACACACAGTCTCACACAGACACACAGTCTCACACAGACACACAGCCTGACACAGACACACAGTCTCACACAGACACACAGTCTCACACAGACACACAGTCTCACACAGACACACAGTCTCACACAGACACACAGCCTGACACAGACACACAGCCTGACACAGACACACAGTCTCACACAGACACACAGCCTGACACAGACACACAGCCTCACACAGACACACAGCCTGACACAGACACACAGCCTGACACAGACACACAGTCTCACACAGACACACAGTCTCACACAGACACACAGCCTGACACAGACACACAGCCTGACACAGACACACAGCCTGACACAGACACACAGCCTGACACAGACACACAGTCTCACACAGACACACAGTCTCACACAGACACACAGCCTGACACAGACACACAGCCTGACACAGACACACAGCCTGACACAGACACACAGTCTCACACAGACACACAGTCTCACACAGACACACAGCCTGACACAGACACACAGCCTGACACAGACACACAGCCTGACACAGACACACAGCCTGACACAGACACACAGCCTGACACAGACACACAGTCTCACACAGACACACAGCCTGACACAGACACACAGTCTCACACAGACACACAGCCTGACACAGACACACAGCCTGACACAGACACACAGCCTGACACAGACACACAGTCTCACACAGACACACAGTCTCACACAGACACACGGCCTGACACAGACACACAGCCTGACACAGACACACAGCCTGACACAGACACACAGCCTCACACAGACACACGGCCTGACACAGACACACAGCCTGACAGGGACACACAGCCTCACACAGACACACAGCCTGACACAGACACACAGCCTGACACAGACACACAGCCTGACACAGACACACAGCCTCACACAGACACACAGCCTCACACAGACACACAGCCTGACACAGACACACGGCCTGACACAGACACACAGTCTCACACAGACACACAGCCTGACACAGACACACAGTCTCACACAGACACACAGTCTGACACAGACACACAGCCTGACACAGACACACAGTCTCACACAGACACACAGTCTCACACAGACACACAGTCTCACACAGACACACAGCCTGACACAGACACACAGTCTCACACAGACACACAGTCTCACACAGTCTCAGTGTCTCTCAGAGCCTGTCCAGTGCCGTGGGAGTCCCACTGTTCCCGTGGAACACGTTTGTGTGCTCCGGGCCAGCGGTGCCCGGGCTGGAGCTGCTGCTGGGGCCAAAGGGGAGCTGGCTGCTGCTGCTGCAGCCCTCAGGACACCGATCTCTGGCACCGTCCAGGGCCGGACACCAGCTCCATGTGCCCGATGTGATGTGCAGCCACCTCACTGTCCCTTTGGGGACATCATCCTGGTGTGAAATTGGACAGAAGGACACTCCAGCCCTCTTTCCCTCTGGAAGGTGCTCACTGGTGTGATGACCCTGCTCGTGGATCCCAGTGGTGGCACTGGTGCCCCTGCACTGGGGACGGGTGGTGGCAGCTCCGGGCCTGGTGCTGCCTCCTTCAGTGGCTGGGCCCTGGCAGAGCCAGCCCTGCCTGCAGCTCCAGCCACAGACACACAGCGTGTCTGCTCCTGCCAGCACCTCCTGCTCAGCCTGACACTTCAGGTCTGCTGAGAGACAACAAACCTCCTCCCTCCCAGAACCCTCTCCTGAAACCCACAGTAGGTCAGGCAGGGTGTGAGCAGTGAAGGTGTGTCCGTGTAGGGAAGGGTCTGCTCCAGAGGCTGTGCTGCTGCTGTGGGACCCCCTTTAACGTGCCCCACAAACACTGCCCTGCCGTGCCCGCCCGCAAGGAGGCTCTGGGAGAGAGCTGATGAGCAGGGGCACAGCACTGACCCTGCCCGCTGTGCTGGCTGCTGCCAGTGCACTGCCCGACCTGGGTGTGCCAGTGTGCCTGGAGTGTGCCACTGCCCACCCTGAGTGTGCCACTGCCCACCCTGAGTGTGCCACTGCATCCTGACTGTGCCACTGCCCACCCTGAGTGTGCCACTGCCCACCCTGAGTGTGCCACTGCCCACCCTGAGTGTGCCACTGTCCATCCTGAGTGTGCCACTGCCTGACCTGGGTGTGCCACTGCCCACCCTGAGTGTGCCACTGTCCATCCTGAGTGTGCCACTGCCCACCCTGAGTGTGCCACTGCCCACCCTGAGTGTGCCACTGTCCATCCTGAGTGTGCCACTGCCCACCCTGAGTGTGCCACTGCCCACCCTGAGTGTGCCACTGTCCATCCTGAGTGTGCCACTGCCTGACCTGGGTGTGCCACTGCCCACCCTGAGTGTGCCACTGCCCACCCTGAGTGTGCCAGTGTGCCTGGAGTGTGCCACTGCCCACCCTGAGTGTGCCACAGCATCCTGACTGTGCCACTGTCCATCCTGAGTGTGCCACTGCCTGACCTGGGTGTGCCACTGTCCATCCTGAGTGTGCCACTGCCCACCCTGAGTGTGCCACTGTCCACCCTGAGTGTGCCACTGCACCCCAAATGTGCCACGCTGCAAGTGCAGCCCCCCCTGCGCTGCCTCAGGACTGCCAGGACGAAAACCTCCCCATGGTGATCCTGCTGCACTCTTCCTACAGGAGAGGAACAACCCCACCAACCACCCATCCTGGGCTTCCTCATCCTAGGCAAGAACTGCCTTTCCTTCCTCGGGAATTTGCTGCACTCATGGGCAGGACTGACACGGATTTGGGGGTTTTTATGGGAAGTGGCAGCACCAGATGCCCTTCCACTCACGGCCTGTGGATCAGCTGGGCTGGCCCTGCAGGAGCCGTGGGCTGGAAATCCTCACCCGTGGCACCTGGAGCCTGCCGGGAGGATGAACTTTGGGAGTGTGCGTGGGGATCTGCTCCCACAGGGGCACTGCAGGCCCAGAGGTGCTTGTGGCCCCTCCGTGTGCCCCATCTCCTGGTGTTGGCATCTCCTGCAGTTCCCCAGAGTTGTGGCTGTGGCTGCTGCTGTCCCACGGGAGCTCCCACAGGGGTGAGGGGCTGTGCCCAGCTCCTGGAGCTCCGGGGCAGAGCCAGGGGACACAGCGTCCCCCGTGAACCCCCCACTTGGGGGAAGAGTGATGCTCTCCGTAATTAAACGTGTTCCTTGTGCTCCTGCCTCCAGATACCCCAATCCAGCGTTTCCCCACATGTCTGGAATTGTGTTTGCAGTTATTTAATTTGGAGTTCTTTTTAAAAAGCGTGGAGTCTGGAATGTTTGTTCTCCGCTTTTTTTCACATCATTACTCTGATACTGCTTGATTAGCTCCCTCCCCAGTCATGATTGGTAATTAAAATAGGCATTAAAATTAGTCACTTAGCAATTTTGCTGTTCAATTGGCAATTAAATTACTTAATTGCAATTAAAGTCCTAATTTTAATTGGCAAAATGATAGATGTAGATTTAAGATAATATGTATAAATACTTTAATAAGTGTCTATATAAGGATTACTTAATTACTCAACTTCAAGTTTATGCTGTTAACTTTAGAACTTTTAAGTGAGTAATGAAATTTATATTACATCTATTCTAAGGATATGGTAATTAGATGTATCACTTAGGCCTGTAAGGGCCGTGGCTGGAGCTTGGTGTGGCCGAGCTGTCGGGATGTGGCTGCAGAGGGAGCCTGGCTGAGCTCCTCCCTTGGGTCAGCCCCACGGAGACAACCCCAGAAACACGTTCTGGACATCCCTTGGGGTGTGCCAGCCTTGGGGCATTCCCTCCCTGGGACAGAGCCCGTTCTGGACCTTTGGGGCATTCCCTCCCTGGGACAGAGCCCGTTCTGGACCTTTGGGGCATTCCCTCCCTGGGACAGAGCCCGTTCTGGACATCCCTCAGGGCATTCCCTCCCTGGGACAGAGCCCATTCTGGACCTTTGGGGCATTCCCTCCCTGGGACAGAGCCCGTTCTGGACATCCCTCAGGGCATTCCCTCCCTGGGACAGAGCCTGTTCTGGACATCCCTCAGGACAATCCCTCCCTGGGACAGAGCAGGAGCAGCTCTGGGGTCATGCAGGGAGGCTCTCTCTGGGTGGCAGCAGCTTGTGGGGTTTGGGTTCCCTGGTGTTTGTGGTGTGGGATTCACAGTGACCCCGGCGAGAGGAGCAGCTTGGGAAGGAACCCCCATTTTCCCAGTAAATATCCGTGTTCCTGTGCTGTGTGCAGGCATGGCTGTGGGGTTTATCCCACTCTGGGCTGTGGGGTTTATCCCACACTGGGCTGTGGGGTTTGTGGGGTTTATCCCACATTGGACTGTGGGGTTTGTGGGGTTTATCCCACACTGGGCTGTGGGGTTTATCCCACACTGGGCTGTGGGGTTTATCCCACATTGGGCTGTGGGGTTTTATCCCACACTGGGCTGTGGGGTTTATCCCACATTGGGCTGTGGGGTTTGTGGGGTTTATCCCACACTGGGCTGTGGGGTTTGTGGGGTTTATCCCACATTGGGCTGTGGGGTTTATCCCACATTGGACTGTGGGGTTTGTGGGGTTTATCCCACTCTGGGCTGTGGGGTTTGTGGGGTTTATCCCACACTGGGCTGTGGGGTTTGTGGGGTTTATCCCACACTGGGCTGTGGGGTTTATCCCACATTGGACTGTGGGGTTTGTGGGGTTTATCCCACATTGGGCTGTGGGGTTTATCCCACACTGGGCTGTGGGGTTTATCCCACACTGGGCTGTGGGGTTTATCCCACACTGGGCTGTGGGGTTTATCCCACACTGGGCTGTGGGGTTTGTGGGGTTTATCCCACACTGGGCTGTGGGGTTTATCCCACACTGGGCTGTGGGGTTTATCCCACATTGGACTGTGGGGTTTGTGGGGTTTATCCCACATTGGACTGTGGGGTTTGTGGGGTTTATCCCACACTGGGCTGTGGGGTTTATCCCACATTGGACTGTGGGGTTTGTGGGGTTTATCCCACACTGGGCTGTGGGGTTTGTGGGGTTTATCCCACATTGGGCTGTGGGGTTTATCCCACATTGGGCTGTGGGGTTTTTGGGGTTTATCCCACATTGGACTGTGGGGTTTATCCCACATTGGGCTGTGGGGTTTATCCCACTCTGGGCTGTGGGGTTTATCCCACTCTGGGCTGTGGGGTTTATCCCACACTGGGCTGTGGGGTTTATCCCACATTGGGCTGTGGGGTTTGTGGGGTTTATCCCACACTGGACTGTGGGGTTTGTGGGGTTTATCCCACATTGGACTGTGGGGTTTGTGGGGTTTATCCCACACTGGGCTGTGGGGTTTATCCCACACTGGACTGTGGGGTTTGTGGGGTTTATCCCACACTGGACTGTGGGGTTTGTGGGGTTTATCCCACACTGGGCTGTGGGGTTTGTGGGGTTTATCCCACTCTGGGCTGTGGGGTTTTATCTGCTCTCAAGCCTGCAGGGCTCCCGTGTGCTCTGTCCCACAGAAGTCCCTTGGAGAGGCACCTGGAGCTGTCCCCAGGCTGTGGGGGGACGTGGCTGCCCTGGGAACTGCCCTTCACCAGTTCTGTCCCTTTTTCCAGGCTGGAAAGTGGCAGTGGGAAGATCCCGGGGCAGAGACCAGTCCCCACCATGGAGGAGGCCGTGTCCCCCCCTGCAATCCCCATCCAGATCCCATCACCGCCACATGCAGCTGGGAATGGAGCCTGGCTTTTAATGAATGCAGAACCTTTAATTGCACTGACCCTGCTCTGTGTCCCTGCCCCAGCCACACCGACCCGGGCTTGGCCTGAGAGTGATGGCAGCTCTGGGGGCTCTGGGGCTGGAGAGAAAGAAATAAAACAGTAAAAAATCCCAATGTGCATTTAAATAAATAAACATCAGCCTTTTAAATGAATAAAGGAAATTTAAATAAATAAGTCTAAAATACATGAAAATAAGAACATTTAATAAATTAAATTTAAAAAAATACATCAAATAAAAGAAAAAAACTGAAAATAATGAATTAAGCAATGAAATAAAAAGAAATAAAAAATAACAGAAAATAAGAAAGTGAATAAGAAATAGAAAATAAACATAAAAAAATGAAAAATATTACAGTAAATAAATCTAAAATAAAAATAAAGTAAAATAAAATCAATATAACATATAAAATAAATAAAAATGTAATATTAATATATAATATATAATATATAATATATAATATATAATATGTAATATGTAATATGTAATATGTAATATGTAATATGTAATATGTAATAAAAAATAATAAAATAAAATAAAAATAAAGAATAAAATAAAATAAAATAAATATAATATATAAAATGAAGTTAAAAATAAAATAAAATAAAATAAAATAAAATAAAATAAAATAAAATAAAATAAAATAAAATAAAATAAAATAAAATAAAATAAAGTAAAATAAAAATCGTTTAAATTCCGGGTGGGTGTTGGAAGCGGGGACACGTTGCACTCGTTGTGGCTCAGGCCTGGCTCTGTCCCAGCCTGGCTCTGTCCTGTCCCAGCCCTGTCCTGGCTCTGTCCCGTTCCTGTCCCGGTTCTGTCCCGTTCCTGTCCCGGTTCTTTCCCGGTTCTGTCCCGGTTCTGTCCCTGTCCTGTCCCGGTCATGTCTCGGTTCTGTCCCGTTCCTGTCCCGGTTCTGTCCCGTTCCTGTCCCGGTTCTTTCCCGGTTCTGTCCCGGTTCTGTCCCTGTCCTGTCCCGGTCATGTCTCGGTTCTGTCCCGTTCCTGTCCCGGTTCTGTCCCGTTCCTGTCCCGGTTCTGTCCCGGTTCTGTCCCGGTTCTGTCCCGGTTCTGTCCCGGTTCCTGTCCCTGCCCTGTCCCGGTCCTGTCTCGGTTCTGTCCCGTTCCTGTCCCGGTCCTGTCCCCGCCGGGGTCGCGGCCGCGCGCGCTATTCCGGGGTTCGCGTCACGGTGACGCGCGCGGGGGGCGGCACCGCCCTCTATGCAAATGAGGCCACGCCCCCGCCCCGCGCGTGGCCGGGGCGCGCCCCTCGGCGTGACGTCACCGCTCGGAAACTTACCAAAAGGGCGCGCTGGCGCGCGGGGGGGGGCGTGTCCGGGGCGGGCCGGCGGCGGCGCCCATTGGCTGCCGGCGGTGACGCGCGGTGACGCGCGGGGGCTCGCGGCGCACGTTGGTCGGCGGCGGCCGCGGCCACATAAACAAAGGCACATTGCGCGCGGGCACAGTCCGGCCGCCCGCGCCGCCGCCGCCGCTCCGCCCGCTCTTGGATGCGCGCCCCGCGCCCCGCGCCGCGCTCCGCTCCCCGGTGAGTGCCCGGCCCGGCCCGCCTCCCGCAACCCCCTCCCGCCGCGGGGTCCCGCGCGCGAGGCGCGGCATGCGCCCCCCGTCCCATCCCGTCCCACCTGCTGGCGGCTCCCGCTCGGGGTCCCCGGACGGGACGGGTCGCGCTGCCCGTGGGCGCGTGTCACCCGCGGGGCTGCCGCGCTGGGCCGGGACCGCCCGGGCTGGCTGGCACCGCCCGCGCCCCGCTCCGGTGCCGGCACCGCCGCGCCGGGAGCCCCGCGCCTCGCCCGCTCTCCCCGGGGGACGCGCCGCGGCTTCCCGAAGGGCATGGAGAAGGGAACCTGGCAGCCGGTGCCGGTGACAGCCCGCCCGGGGGGAGCCCCCTGCGCGCGGTTACAGAGAAAATAACCCAAACCGAACCCAAACCTGCTCGTCGAGGGGCGCGGGGTGGCCCTGCCCCGACACCGTTCCCGCAGCCCGTGGGGTCCGTAGGCTGGGGCTCCCCCAGAGCCGGGCAGCCGCGCCGGCGGCTCCGTGTGTCTGTCCCCGGCTCCGTGTGTCTGTCCCCGGCTCCGTGTGTCTGTCCCCGGCTCCGTGTGTCTGTCCACCGGCGCGTCCGTGTGTCTGTCCCCGGCTCCGTGTGTCTGTCCACCGGCGAGTCCGTGTGTCGGTTCCCCGCCTGGGCTGCCTGACCGGCGGGTCCGTGTGTCTGATCCTCGTTCCCGGCCCGTGTGTCTGTCCCCGCACCAGCGGCTTTGTATGTCAGTCCTCCGCCCCTGCTGCCCGATCGGCGGGTCCGTCTGTCGGTGTGTCCTCCCGCTCCCCGGCGGGTCCGTGTGTCCTCCCGCTCCCCGGCGGGTCCGTGTGTCGGTGTGTCCTCCCGCTCATCGGCGGGTCCGTCTGTCGGTGTGTCCTCCCGCTCACCGGCGGGTCCGTGTGTCGGTGTGTCCTCCCGCTCACCGGCGGGTCCGTGTGTCGGTGTGTCCTCCCGCTCACCGGCGGGTCCGTGTGTCGGTGTGTCCTCCCGCTCACCGGCGGGTCCGTGTGTCGGTGTGTCCTCCCGCTCCCCGGCGGGTCCGTGTGTCCTCCCGCTCCCCGGCGGGTCCGTGTGTCTCCCGCTCATCGGCGGGTCCGTGTGTCTCTCGCAGCCGTCGCGCCGGGCAGGCTGGGGCCGCCGCCGCGCTCTGAACCCGCGGACACCTCGCTCCCCGCCGCGCTCCGACGCTGTCCGCCCTCGGCTGCCCCGAAAACGCCGCTCCCTCGGCTGAAGGTTGGTGCGCTCCGTCCCCGCGGCTCCGCGGCCCCGGCGGGGCGCGGGGGTCCCGGCGCTCGGCCCCGCAGCCGCCGGTGCCCGGCGCGGGGCGGCGCGGGGCGGCGCGGCCCGAGTCTACCTGACGCTGTTTCGTTCGCAGCCATGCCCTGTGTTCAGGCTCAGTATGGGTCCTCGCCTCAAGGAGCCAGCCCGGCCTCCCAGAGCTACAGCTACCACTCCTCGGGAGAATACAGCTCCGATTTCCTAACTCCGGAGTTCGTCAAGTTTAGCATGGACCTCACCAACACCGAAATCACCGCCACCACTTCTCTCCCCAGCTTCAGTACCTTTATGGACAACTACAACACGAGCTACGACGTGAAGCCCCCCTGCTTGTACCAAATGCCCCTGTCCGGACAGCAGTCCTCCATTAAGGTGGAAGACATTCAGATGCACGGCTACCAGCAGCACGGCCACCTGCCCCCCCAGTCCGAGGAGATGATGTCCCACTCGGGCTCCGTCTACTACAAGCCTTCGTCGCCCCCGACCCCCTCCACGCCCGGCTTCCAGGTGCAGCACGGCCCCGTGTGGGACGACCCCGGCTCCCTGCACAACTTCCACCCCAACTACGTGGCCACCACGCACATGATCGAGCAGCGCAAAACGCCCGTGTCCCGCCTGTCCCTGTTCTCCTTCAAGCAGTCTCCGCCGGGCACGCCCGTGTCCAGCTGCCAGATGCGCTTCGACGGCCCCCTGCACGTGCCCATGAACCCCGAGGCGGCCGGGCCGCACCACGGCGTGGACGGGCAGGCGTTCGCCGTGCCCAACCCCATCCGCAAGCAGCCCTCCATGGCCTTCCCCGGGCTGCAGCTGGGCCACGGCGGGCCGCAGCTCCTGGACAGCCAGGTGCCCTCGCCGCCCTCGCGGGGCTCCCCGTCCAACGAGGGGCTGTGCGCCGTGTGCGGGGACAACGCGGCCTGCCAGCACTACGGCGTGCGCACCTGCGAGGGCTGCAAGGGCTTCTTCAAGGTGAGCGGGGCAGGGCAGGGCTCGGGGCGGCGGGGGGACCCTGCGGGGAGAGGAGCCCGCAGATGGAAATCGGTTAGGACAGAGAACTGCGTCTGAGCTAACCATGTGGAACACAATTCCCTGTGGTAAAATTAAGTGATCTCTTTATCTCGCCATCCTGATTGAATAATCTTATCATTTTAAATAGAGAAGGTCTCCAAGGAATGTAAATAATATGAATGCCCACGGATTTGTATTTACCGAGCGTCTCTTTCCCTCCTCTTGGCATATAAAACACGGCTAGGAGCTGCGAGGTTAGCTTGGATGTTAACGCTGTCAATTTTCTCCTGTTAAATGCCCTGGGAAAAAAAAAAAATAAAGGAAAAAAAAAAAAAAAAAGGAAGGAAGAGGAGGGGGGGAAGGAAAAGGAAATAAAAGGGGGAAAAAGGAAACTAAATAAAGGGGAAAAGAAAATAACAGGGAATAAAGGAAACTAAATAAAGGGGAAAAGGAAATAAAAGGGGAAAAAGGGAACTAAATAAAGGGGAAAAGGAAAGAAAAGGGAAAAAGGGGAAACTAAATAAGGGGGGGAAAGGGAAAGGAATTAAAGGGAAATGAAAATAAATCTTAAAAGGTAAAAGAATAAAAGGGAAAGAGGAAATAATAGGAAAAAAAAATTTAAAAGGGAGAAGAGATTAAAAGGAAAAAAAGAGGAAGGGATATAAAGGCAAAAAGGAGAAGTAAAGATAAAAAAGGATAAAGAAAATGAAGGGGAAAAAAGGAAACCGGGAGCAGAAAACGAAGGGGAAAGGGGACGAAACAAAGCGGAAAAACGGAAAAGAAAATCAAGGAGGGGAAGGGAAAAGGAAAGCAAGGGAGAAAGGACGTGCGGGGAGGCGGCGGGGCGGGCGCGGGGCGCTCCGGGCGGGCTCTGACCGCGGCCGCTCGGGCCCGCAGCGCACGGTGCAGAAGAACGCCAAGTACGTGTGTCTGGCCAACAAGAACTGCCCGGTGGACAAGCGCCGCCGCAACCGCTGCCAGTACTGCCGCTTCCAGAAGTGCCTGGCCGTCGGCATGGTCAAGGAGGGTGAGTGTCCGTGTGTCTGTGTGTCCGTGTGTCCCCGTGTGTGTCCCCGTGTGTGTCCCCGTGTCCGTGTGTCCCCGTGTCCGTGTGTGTCTGTGTATCCCCGTGTGTCCCCGTGTCCGTGTGTGTCTGTGTATCCCCGTGTGTCCCCGTGTCCGTGTGTGTCTGTGTATCCCCGTGTGTCCCCGTGTCCGTGTGTCTGCCTGTCCGTGCGCCCCGCGGGGCCGGCTCCGTGCTGACCCGTGTCTCTTGCAGTGGTGCGCACAGACAGCCTAAAAGGCCGGCGGGGCCGCTTGCCGTCCAAACCGAAGAGCCCCCAGGAGCCCTCTCCCCCCTCTCCCCCGGTGAGTCTGATCAGTGCGCTGGTGAGAGCCCATGTCGACTCCAACCCGGCTATGACCAGCCTGGACTATTCCCGGGTAAGCGGCACCGAGCTCGCGGAGGGACCCCCGCCGCCGCCGCCCGGGGAGGGGGAGCCGCCGGGCCCGCGGCCACCGCGGGGGGAGAGGCGAGGCCGCCCGGGGCTCGGCCCTGCCCTGCCCGGGGCTCGGCTCGGCTCGGCCCGGCCCTGCCCGCCCGGGGCTCGGTTCAGCCCCACCGGCACCGCCCCGGGATCGGGCCCCCCGCGCACGGAGAGCGCCGGCCTCGGAGCGCCGTGCCTAATCGAATTAATTGCCCCGGAACATCTAATTTCCTCACCGGTCAGAGAAAGCTTTAATTGTTATCCCAGCCCGCTTCCCGGCCAGGGACGGGGTGAGCAATTTCACGGGTTATAGACTTTAGAGAACCTCATTAAGTGCTTTTTAAAATGAATTTCCAGTTCCAGGCTAACCCCGACTACCAGCTGAGCGGTGACGACACCCAGCACATCCAGCAGTTCTACGATCTCCTGACCGGCTCCATGGAGATCATCCGAGGGTGGGCGGAAAAAATCCCCGGCTTCACTGACCTCCCCAAAACGGACCAGGACCTGCTCTTCGAGTCTGCCTTCCTGGAGCTGTTCGTGCTGCGGCTGGCGTACAGGTGAGCGGGGGAGCGCGGGGCGGCCAGCGAATCACACCCTTTCAAGGTCCACTGGTCTGCGTTTTATTAACTCCTCGGTAATTAGGTGCCTCTTAAATCCTTCATTTATTGCTCCTCAAGTAATTAGTTGTTTAGATTTTCTCCCCCATCATCTCCTTTCTTATTATTTTTTTAAATTTCTTTCCTGTTCTCCCTTGTTCTTTTTTCTCTTTCATTCTGTATTCTCTGTTTTATCTTTCCCTCCCTCCTTGTCTTGCTTTCTTCCTTTCGCTCATTCTCTCTTTTCTCTTATCTTTTGTCTTTCTCTTATCTTTTGTCTTTTTCTTTTCCTCTGTTTTCTCTCTCTGTCTGATTTTCCTCTGTTTTCTCTCTCTGTCTGATTTTCCTCTGTTTTCTCTCTCTGTCTGATTTTCCTCTGTTTTCTCTTTCTGTCTAACTTTCCTCCCTCTCTCATTCATCCATCAGTTCATTCTGGGGTTGTCCCCTTCCTTCCAGGTCCAACCCCGTGGAGGGGAAGCTGATCTTCTGCAACGGGGTGGTCCTGCACCGGTTGCAGTGCGTCCGTGGCTTTGGGGAGTGGATCGATTCCATCGTGGAGTTTTCCTCCAACTTGCAAAACATGAACATTGACATCTCTGCCTTCTCTTGCATCGCTGCCCTGGCCATGGTGACAGGTCAGTGTCCCCCCTTCCCGCCCGGCCCCGCTCCTGCTCCCCGGCTCTCCTTGCTCCGTGCCAGACCCGTAACGTCCCGCTCCCTTCTCTTTGCAGAGAGGCACGGGCTTAAGGAACCCAAGAGGGTGGAAGAGCTTCAGAACAAGATTGTAAATTGCCTCAAAGACCACGTGACTTTCAATAACGGGGGGCTGAATCGCCCCAACTATTTGTCCAAACTCTTGGGGAAGCTCCCCGAACTCCGCACGCTTTGCACACAGGGGCTGCAGCGCATTTTCTACCTGAAACTGGAAGATTTGGTGCCACCGCCAGCAATAATTGACAAACTTTTTCTGGACACTTTACCTTTTTAAGACTCTTCCCGTGCGCTTCCACTGACCCGAGGAGAAGCTCCAGCTGCCTGAAGGGGAGCTGGGCTGGGCCCAGAGCAGCACCCCTGGGTGCCAGCTCCCACCCAGCCAGTGTTGCAAACTCCTGCAGGCAGAACGCGATGGGCATTTTGGCTCTGGGGCATCATGGATGCAGCTCATGGACTACACAAACACCATGGTATAAACTTTTTATTATCGGCTTCTAAATGAATTTATTATTAAGGACTTCTGGTGCGAAAGACGAGCCTGGCTGGCAACGCCGGGCGCGCGGCTCAGACTCGTGTGCTGACAAACCGAGCCTTGAGGTGACCCACGAGTCTTACCCTCCTAAAGACTAAAGTTTTCTGCTGTAAAAGAAAGCTGTAATATACCCAAACCCCAAACGTTGCGTGGCTGGCGTGGCATTAATGAAGGCGAAGGCTTGTAAATTTATCAGATGCAGTTTGGCTCTTTAAAAAAAAAAATAAATTATTCTGTGCCTATTTATGATGAAACATGGAAAACAATTCTAAAAAAACAAAAAAAAAATCAAAAATTAAAGATAAATGTGTTTGGAAAAAAAAAAATTAAAAACCAAAAAAAGGAGAATTAAAAAAAAAAAAAATAAAAAAAGAAAACCCAATCTGTCCATACCAGGGAAGCATGACGATTCCAGGGTGACAATGTTATAGGCACTTGCTATTTCAGTAATGTCTATATTCTATAAATAGTATTTCAGACACTATGTAGTCTGGTAGCTTTTATAAAAGACTGGTAGTTATCTAAGCTTCAAACATTTTCTCAATTGTAAAATAGGTGGGCACAAGTGTTACCCCCCGGAATTCCCCCCCAAAGGGACACATAGTGTTTGTAAACACCGCCCGACACCCCTTGTTTGTAAGTGTTGTACGTACTGTTGATGTTGATTAAAGAAGAAGTTTATATCTTGATTATTTTGTTGTCTAAAGCTAAACAGATCTTGCATGCAGCAGCTTTTTGACTGTTTCCAGAGTGCTTATACTATACATAACTCCCTGGAAATTACTGAGCACTTTGAATTTTTGGTTTGTTTTGTTCCGTTTGTTTTTTTTTTTTATGTCTAAAAATTGTCGGTTAATATATTATTTTACGTTCGAGTAATATTTTTAATATTGCCATATTCTGTAGTATTTTTCTTTGTATACCCCGGTTTGGCACACGGGAAAGTCGCTGCCTTTTTTTAATATGGTGTACGACAGTTAGAAACGCGGATTATTATTATTATAATTATTATTATTATTTTTTCTCCCGAGAACTCTTTCTTTGAGAAAGACAATTTTAATGTTTACAACAATAAAACGCGTAAACGAATCGAATTTCGTCTCCTTTCTGCCGAAGTGCGAAGCTCCTCCGCCAGCCCCCGCCGCAGCCAGGGGACAAAAGCCTCTGTCGGTGCGGCGAGCCCGGAGCGGCGATGGCCGGGGCCGCTCCCGTTCCGTGCCGCGGGAGGAAGAGGAGGAAAAGCCGCGGCTCGGAGGTTGGTCCTTTCCCGGCTTCTACCATGCTCGGTCCCCGCCGCATCCAGACCCTGCATCCTGCTCCATCCATCCATCCGTCCGTCCGTCCGTCCGTCCGTCCGTCCGTCCGTCCATCCATCCCTCTCTGCCTCCTCCCGCGCCGGCGTTCGCTCAGGCGCATCCCTTCGTCGGGGGGGGCTAATTCCTCAGGAAAACACTTTGAACGGAGGAATTGAATTCCTAAAGCTGCCCCCGCGGCGGCGGAGAGGCTCGGGGGGCACCACGGGCAGCGCGGAGCGCAGCGGGGCCGGGAGCGCTGCCCCAAAGCCCCGGGGTCTTGCCAGGCTTTAGGGAGGGGGCGCCTCTCGGAGCCCCGCGGCACCGGCACCGAGCCCAGGATACCGGCACCGAGCCGGGCCACCGGTACCGAGCCCAGGATACCGGCACCGAGCCCGGGTCACAGGCACCGAGCCG
Organism: Pseudopodoces humilis; assembly: GCF_049639895.1. Lineage (NCBI taxonomy): Eukaryota > Metazoa > Chordata > Aves > Passeriformes > Paridae > Pseudopodoces > Pseudopodoces humilis. The sequence goes on from NC_142207.1 coordinate 728,464, forward strand.
GGCCACCGGCACCGAGCCCAGGATACCGGCACCGAGCCCGGGTCACAGGCACCGAGCCGGGCCACCGGCACCGAGCCGGGCCACCGGCACCCAGCCCGGGCCACCGGCGCCGCGCTCCGAGCCCCGCGGGCCCCGGGACCGGGATGCGCTCACGGGGGTCCCGCGCGTGGAGGAGCTCAAACTCCGCTGGTTCGTCCCGCGGGGAAGAACTCCAGCCTCTGGTGTCGGGGATGCAGCGCCCGGGGGAGGCCACGCTCGGGATCGGTTTTACTCCTCCGCGCCGTGCGTCCCGCGGTGCCCAAAACCCCCCGAACACGGGTGAGGGGCAGCCTCCCTCCGCAGCTGGCGGGGAACATCCCGGTTCCGCATCTCGGTCCCGGTGCCGCATCCCGGTCCCGGTATCACATCCCCAGCCCGGTGCCGCATCCCGGTCCCACATCCCGGTCCCGGTGCCGCATCCCGGTCCCGGTGCCGCATCCCCAGCCCGGGGTGCCGGGGGTCTGAGACCCGTGGCTCCGCAGCCCCCGGTGCGGGCGAGCCCCGAGCACCCGGCTTGCCGAGGAAGGGGCTTTGCGGCTCGGTCAGGCGAAAAATCCCGAAAAGAAAGAGTTGTAAGAAGGAATAAAAGTCGGGGCCGTGGCAGGCGGGTGTTGCGGGGGCCAAGGAGCGGGGCCGGGGCAGAGGCGGGTGCTGCCTAATTCACCCTGAGCGGGGTCTTGGGATTGCCACGGGAACGGCGCAGTTGTGGATTTAACCTAAACAGCGCACATGGAATGCGGATATCCCTAAACATACAGAGAGAACACAGACGTTCCCTAAATATTCGTGAAGAAATACAGAAGTGTAAATGTCTACGCTATAGAAGGGGTTTTCAATGCGAAAGAAAAACAAAGACCTGTTTATAGGAGGACTTTAACAACTGGAGTCCCCTCTAAATATCCCCCAGCTGCTCCCAATTCCTGTCAGAAACCAGCTGCTTCCACCACTTTCATCAGCGTCTTTTGCAGTAACTTTTCTAACAGGTTTAACCCGGTGCACCTGGGGAAAGCAGAATTAATCCTTCCCAGGCGCCCATCTCACACCTGCCTCGGCTTTTCCCCCGGCCCGGAGCGCTGCTGGCCCGGGGTGCGCAGGAGCCGAGCCCGAGCAGAGGCTGCAGGGGCCGGGCACGGGCACCGAGGGGGGCTCGGGCAGGGGCTGGGGGCTGCTGCTGAGGCCAGGCTGCAGAGGGGAGAGCCGCCAGAGCCCCTGGGCTCCTGCTTGCCGTGTTCTGCAGCCTCCAGCAAGGCAGCGAGGGGAGGAAACGCTCTTTAGAGACATGGACAAAAGCGTTCAGAGTGGGAGCTCAAGGCAGAATATGGAGCTGAAGGAATAATTTTTAACTGGGGGTATCAATGGGAGGATTTATTAAAAGGTTTCACTTCTCCAGGCTTGCAATATTCCAGATCAATAGCTATCTTAATTATTTTAGCCGTGTGCTGCTGCTGGAATTTGTTACTGCTCGTTCTGCTGGGCTCATGTGAGGAGCAGCCAGACCCATCCTGGTCTGTTCCCTGGGAATTTCAGCTTTTGTAGTTCCCTACCGACCCACCGGGCTGATGTGAACCCAACTTTCTGTTTTTGCCCTGTTTTCTGTGGTTTCTCCTGCGGCACAGCGAGGTGTGAGAGCAGAGGGTGTTTGCTTTGTCTGGAGGTCGCGTTGGTGTTCCCAGGGCAGCCCAGGCAGGGGAGGCTCTCTGCTCCTCTCCAGAGCTGGGCAGTTTCTCCTCCCGCTGTGGATGGATGAGGAGGTTACACCAAGACACAGTGTTCCCAAATATGCCGAGGCTTCCAAACCTGCCAAACAAACCGGGGGAGGGCTCGGGCCAGGTGCTCGCTGCTCGCCCTGCTCATGGTGTTCCAGTGGTGCCACTGAATTCCAGCTGTGTTTTTCGGAGGCTCTGGGCCATGCGATGCTGTGCTCTGATGCCACCGAGCTGGGCTGGCAGAATTCCCAGCTGGTGGCTCGGGGACAGGAGGTGCCGTGCTGTCCCTGCAGATGAATGGCCGCGGGCAGGAGCCCCGGCTGGGAGCTTTGGGAATGAAATCGGCAACAGTTCTTTAGTCCTTGCCCTAATTATCCTCCCCGTGTGTGTCACGGGCACCGGGAGCAGCCATTTAGGGCTGGGGTAGTCAGAGCTGGGAAATTCGTGTTGTTATGTGATTTTACCCTCCTGGCTTTTCTTTAGTGGGAGCAATCCCCGGACTGGCTGCATGCAAAAAGCACCTTGCATGCACCTGTAGCTGATTTTTTATGTATAAGTAAACCCCGAGCTGCATAATCTGCACTTGCTGAAACGTTAGCCCTGAGTAACCTCTGCAGCTGGGGATGGTGCAGAGGGAGATGTTGGTATTCATGAATGTTTTGACATATTTGACATTTCCTATGTGGTGTGCTTTCTCTGTTTTCCTGATTTCCTCCTGTCTCTGCTCCCCCGGTTCAGCAGTAAAGAGTTTCCTTCTCTGCCGCTGTGGGTTGGAGGCACAATGTAGAGCAGCTTGAGCTTTCTGGGTTGGTTTGTTTGCTTTTTAAAATTTTTCTTATTTCTAAGCACGTGTCTATCAAAATAGCGGCATTGTTGTATTTTAGGGGGGTTTTTGGATTTTACTGGGGTGCAGGGATGGCCAGGAGAGCTCGTTCAGACAGGACAGGTGATGTGTGCTCTGTCCAGCCTGCGGCTCCCGGGGGATCTGGGGGATCCTGCACAGCTTCAGGTGCCACAGGAGCCAGCTTGGTTTGGGACAACTCGAGCAGGGCAGCCCTGCTGGGGCTGGGGGAGCTTTGGGGCAGCTCCAGCTCCTGCCTGGTGTTTGCTGCAGCACGGGGAAGGTGCCAGGCTGAGGGAAATCTGCTTTGGGACCAGCAAAAACAGCACATTTTATTGAGCAGGCCTCTTGTCTAGTCAGAGAATTCCTAATTTTTGTTCAAATCTTTGTAATTCTCTGTAAGAAACCAAATCTCATTTGGGATTTTGGGACCATCATGAAGATGAGAATCTCTGTAGCAAAGCTCAGGTGCTTTGGTCACTTCAGCCTTTTCTCCTCGGCTCCTCGCTGAGAACTGAGCTGCTTCCCTGAGGTGGAGGAGTTTAATTCAATGGATGTTTCTGTTTGGGAGAAGTGGTGTTTGATCAGGTTTTGTGTGTGGACACTCAGCTGTTCTGTGGAGCCCCCGGGTGCCCCTGCCCAGCTGTGGATCTTTGGGGTGGAATTTTGGCAGGTCCTGGTTGTTGCTGTGTGTGCTGGGCTGAATTCATGGCTTCAATAGGATGGCTCTGTCCTACAGAGCTGCCAAACCCCGTGCTGGGCTGCACTGAGGGCACAGGGACTTGCATGTGTTAATAAACACTGAACAACACCACTCAGCTCCTTTTTCTTGAGCGGTTTGGTTTGCTACAAAGAAAAATCCCAAATTTATTATTTCATTTTCGTGTTCCATACAAATGACGCAGTGAACTGCAGCACCCCAGCCAGCATTGCAATGACACAGGGATAAAACAAACAGCAAAAAGTCTCCTCTGTGCATTGCCATCCTCCAGAGCAGCTTGTGCTGGGCAGGGCTGTGGGTGAGCGGAGCCTGCCCGGTGCTGGTGACACTCGGGGGGTTTGGGGGGGACAGGGTGGCCCTGAGGCGCTGGCTGGGCTCTGGGAGCAGGGAGGGGACCTACCTGAGCCCAGCCCCTGCAGCTGCCTCACAGAGAGATAAAGGGAAGCGACAGCTCCGGAGCTAAACTTGAAAGGCCAAGGCTGCGGAGCTGAGCTGCGGGAGGAGCGGTGCCCAGCCCCTCTGGAAATGTCCTGGCTCTGGGGAGGGAAGGTCACTGCCAGCCAGGGTGGGCTGGGGTCAGCAGTGGGAGCACAGCCCCCGGCTCGGGGCTGCCTCTGCTGCTCCCAGCCCGGCTGGAGCCTGGCAGAGCGGGGATGATGCTGCACCCACACACCGCTGGCCTGGGGAGGGGCCAGAGCCCAGCCAGTGCCCGCTGGGACTGCCAGGGACAGGGGACACCCTGCCGGGGGTCACTGCCCTGCACAGAGCTGGCTCTGTGGGTGCTGGGTGGGACTGCCAGGGACAGGGGACACCCTGCCGGGGGTCACTGCCCTGCACAGAGCTGGCTCTGCGGGTGCTGGGTGCTCCTCTGGGCACGGCGTTCCCGCAGGATCGCTGCCGCTCCTGGCTCCGCACAGTCCCAGGAGCTGCTCCCCTTCTCCCCCCAGCTCTCTCCCTGCCAGTCTGCAGAGAAGCTGGGGCTGCCCAGCCCTGGAAGGGCCCCAGGCCGGGCTGGACATGGGGCTGGATGGATGGATGGACATGGGGCTGGATGGATGGATGGACATGGGGCTGGATGGATGGATGGATGGACATGGGGCTGGATGGATGGATGGATGGACATGGGACATGGGGCTGGATGGATGGATGGATGGACATGGGACATGGGGCTGGATGGATGGATGGATGGATGGACATGGGGCTGGATGGATGGATGGATGGATGGACATGGGGCTGGATGGATGGATGGATGGATGGACATGGGGCTGGATGGATGGATGGATGGATGGACATGGGGCTGGATGGATGGATGGATGGATGGATGGACATGGGGCTGGATGGATGGATGGATGGATGGACATGGGGCTGGATGGATGGATGGATGGATGGATGGATGGACATGGGGCTGGATGGATGGACGGATGGATGGACGGACACAGGGATGGTGGAATGGGATGAGGTCCCTTCCAACCCAAACCGCTCTGGGATTTTGTGATTCCACAATGCTGAAGGCCCTTCCTGTAGGGGCTGTGCCACTGTTTCACAGCTGGGAAATTGTCTTTCAGAGCCATTTCAGACGTTTGGGATCCTCAGCTGTGACAATTTTACTCTGCTGTTGTTAGAAATGGCAAGCACAGGTGTGGGAGAGCCTGGTGGGTCCATGGGATCAGGAGTGGCTGTTCCTGCCCTCAGGGTGTTCTGGGGTTTGTCTCTGCAGTTGCCCACTGAAGGGTCAGGACTCCTGTGTTTTCAGAACACAGCATTTCCCTATGGCTGCCATAAAGTGACTCTTGTTGTATGATTTTTCCTTTTTTGCTGTAAAATTGGGTATTTAACCATCCATTTATGGATGTGCCCAAACAGAATGGACATCGCTTTTGAGTGATGTGACTTCCAGTACCTGGTGACGAATTTTGCAACCTTAGGCATAAGAGCATATGGCATCAACAGGGTGGAACTCAGGGCTGGTCACAGCATTGTTATATTTAATGTAAATATTTATAAAATTAAATGATTGAGGGTCCCGAAGAATAGCACCCCAAATTCACATATTCATGGTATTTGTCATGAATCATCCCCTGTGTAACAGAGAGCACAAAGAAGGACAATAAAACACACTTGGACCTATTACAAATTAATTTCAAGTCACATCCTGATGTCCTGAAAGCCTCTGTAAAAATGATTCTTTGTGCTAATGCCTGAAGATGAAACCTACAGAACTAAAAGAATTGTTGCATTTTTATTCCATTGCATTTCCTGACACAAACAAACACATTTAACATGTTCACAATGCTTTCCGCAGTCTGTAAGTGAGCAGCAGGGCCACGATGAGAAATGCATATCCCATAACATACATTTGGGTTAGAGTTGTGTTTTTAACAGATTTGCAAACAAAATACGGTTTAATGACAAAGTTACCAGGAGAAAGACCCTGCTATTAGTGAGGTGGTGCTAAAATGAATTCCAAACCTCTGCTCCCTGCTGCTGGAGACATCCTGGGGGAGAAAGTCACAGGTTCAGTAAAGCAGGGGCTGGAGAGAAACCCCTGGTCCAGTATTCCCAGGAATACCTGTGCCATGGAAAGGTGGAGCAGGTTTATTTTCTGTAGGGACCAGAGGCTGCACAAGCCCCAGGAACATTCCCACGTCTTTGTGCTGGAGTCCGTGCTTCCAGGAAGGAATCCTGGTTTTATGCATCTGGCCCCAGCTCCTTCCCAAGTTTATTAATAAGATTTAATAGGAAATTAATATTTAATAGGGATTAATGCTGTGGAGATCTTCCTTTAGGGGAAAAGGAAAAATAAAGCTGGAGTTGCTCCTTTTGGTGCAGAAGATGCCGTGGCATGGCACCCCCTGCTCCAGGCCGAGTTACAGCCCGGGGCTGGAATGTGCTGGAAGTTCTGAGCCACTGTCCCACCAAACCCTGTTTAAAAGAGGAGCTGAAAAGGGCCAGGCTGGGGGCACTTTTCTGACTCTAAGAGTCGTTTCCAGCCTCCCTGAGTGTCTGAGATGGGCAGTGGGGATGTGCTCGGGGGTGAGGCAGTGACCGGGAGCAGAAGCAGGGCCGGGCAGCTCGGGGTGCTCTGTGTTTGGGACAGAGCAACCTTCACGCTCCAGGTGAGCTCGTGATGTCTCTCCTGGCCAGGCAGGATCATGTCCTGCCCCGGCCCTGCCTGTTTGCCCAGGCCAGGGGCTCTGAAGGGCGGCAGTGGTAGCAGCGAGGGTGGCGCGGTGTCCGCGGGTGCCGCTGCCCTGCTGGGCTCGAGCCGAGCTTTGCCGTGGTTCTGTTTGGCCAATGGATCCTCCTCAGGATCTGGCTGTAGTGAGAAAAGCAGCTCAGGTGTGGCCGCTTGTAGCCCACGGAGAGCACTTGCTGCCAGGTCCTGACCCCCTTGCAGAGCTGATTTTGACAGGAAGGCGTTGGTGTGGCTCCAGGCGCGTTGTGGCAGAGATGTGTAATTTTACTCGCTGCCATTTTCAAACCCCGCTCAAGTCGCAAACAGAAGCGATCTTGAGAGTCCTCCTAATCCCTACTGGATATCCCTGTGCTCCATAAATAATGATCAGCCCTCTCTGCCACCCGGTTTGGCACGGCGAGGCACGGTTGGCAGCGCCGCGCGGGGCTGGGAGCGGCGAGCAGATGTGTTGTAAGTCTGCTCCATGGTGCAGAGCACAGCTGTGAGAGCCTGGTGCAGCACATGGATCCGTGGGCTTGGCTCCAGCCCGCAGCTCCTCCAGCCTGGCTCCTTGGAAGCTGTAGGATGTGCAAAGGTAAGGGATCAGCCCCGCTCTTTCTTTGCAGATAGCGGCGTGGAGAGATGAGGCTGCAGAGCAGTCTCTAACGAGCGTGTTTTGCATAAACAGTCGTGTTAGAAGTAATGGGAAAAAGGAGCAGTTGGCCATGTGAAAAGTATTTCTTAATTAAGCCGGAGGAATGCGATGGAGCTCCGAAAGCTGTGATTTTTGTCAGGAAGGGGCTGGGAATGGCTCTCTCCAGCTCCAGGGAGCTCTGCCGGCCCCAAACCACGACGTGCTCCTCAAGCCCAGCTCCAGGCACGGAGCATCCTGCTGGGATGGGGCGTCCCTGGCCTCACCTGAGGCTTGGGGCTGTGTGGCCAGGTGAGGAGCGCTGCTGCCGTGCCCTGCCGTGCACCTGGGCCTCGGGCCAGCGCTCGGCGGTCCCTGCGTGCCCAGGAGGGTGGCGTGGCCGCTGGCTGTGCGTGTGCTGCACAGTGTGCCCTCACCTGCGAGCTGCTCTCGCTCTGAGGTGTTTGCAGAGCCGCTGACCTTTCGGGAATGTGTGCTAGCCAGAGCTGCTGGAGGATGGCTGCGTCCCAGCCCCTTCCCAGGCAGCCTCGGCTGGATGCCTCCTGCCCTCCCTCAGCCTTCTGGGCTGCTTTGTTGTTTGTGCTTCCCCAGGTGAAGGAAGATGTGACTTTTCTTGGCAGAAGTGGCTCCAGGGCGCAGGGCGAGTTGGGCTGGGCGGAGGCAGCAGATAAGGAAAATATCCCAAATAAGCCCCATCCCTCCTGCAGGGACAAACCAGCGCCTGCTGTGCTGCCCAAACAAAGTCTGTTCTCTAAAGAGATGGGGAGGGGGTAAAAAAAAGCCTTTTCTGTGACTTACTGAGTGTTGTTTCCCGATTTTAATCGAGCGAATTAACACTTGGATAAAGGGAATGCTTTCCCTTCGACTGTCTGTGTTTTAATTTTAGTTTTCCCTGCCATGGCAGGAGTTAGTCTCACGTGTCAGAGGCTGTTTCCACAATTATGGGTTGCTTAATGATCCTTTTGTTATAATTCATAGGCTAATAGAAGCCAGAGATGGAAAAGACCTGTTAGATTATGGAGTCAATGCCCTGCAAATGCAGGATATAATCTCCAGGACAGAGGAGGGACGGGGTATTATTAAGCAGATTTTGCACTTGATCTTAGCTAAATTATGGTTAGGAGTCATTGGACTCCTGAATGGTGCAATAACAATGGCTTCACCTGGGCTGTTGGGAGAGCACATCTGTATTGAAGTTTACCACGTGGCATTTCTCTGCCTTGCCTCTAGATGTGATTTCCAAAGGGAAAATTAGAGATTCCCACCACAGAGGGCTGTGGGGAGAAAAATAAAATCTGCCAAATATCTCTAAAAAAGCTCTTTAATTTTCCTGAGTTCGAGCAGTGCAAAATATCAACTTTTTAGGGAAAATAAAGCTGTAGAAGAAGAAAATCCTCATCAACATAAATGTCGGCAGCAAATGATTATGAAACCCAGCTGCTTTGGCTTTGGTGTTGAGCTGAGCTCCGAATGCCTCTGGATTTGGGCACAAGTGAACTCAAAATGTTAAAGGAGATCCAATTAAAAAAAATAACAAAATCCCAAAAAACCAAGCAGAGGATGCAGAGCCCAGTCCTAAGGACTCCACCCCGAGAAGCTGAGCTGGGTGTGAGAGCAGCAGGGACAGAGGGGATGTGCTGGGCTGGGGGCCCTGCAGGGAGCCCTGGCTGTTCATTGCCCCGTGCTCCAAGGGTTTGGATGGGGGTTTGGATGGGGAGGTTTCTCATCTGCTTCTCTTCCAGAACGGTTCCAGACTCCCAGAACGGTTTGGGCTGGGAGGAACTCCAGAGCCCATCCAGTTCCATGGGCAGGGACAGCTCCCACCATCCCAGGCTGCTCCAAACCCATCCAGCCCGGCCTGGGACACTGCCAGGGATCCAGGGACAGCCACAGCAAATCTGGGAATTCCCAATTCCCAATATCCCACCCATCCCTGCCCTCTGGCACTGGGAGCCATTCCCTGGGTCCTGTCCCTCCATCCCTTGTCCCCAGTCCCTCTCCAGCTCTCCTGGAGCCCCTTCAGGCCCTGCAAGGGGCTCTGAGCTCTCCCTGGATCCTTCCCTTCTCCAGGGGAACATTCCCAGCTCTCCCTGGATCCTTCCCTTCTCCAGGGGAACATTCCCAGCTCTCCCTGGATCCTTCCCTTCTCCAGGGGAACATTCCCAGCTCTCCCTGGATCCTTCCCTTCTCCAGGGGAACATTCCCAGCTCTCCCTGGATCCTTCCCTTCTCCAGGGGAACATTCCCAGCTTTCCCAGCCTGGCTCCAGAGGGGCTCCAGCCCTGGAGCAGATCCAGGACCTCCTCTGGACTCGCTCCAATGGGTGAATTTCCTATTTCCAGTTTAATTTCCACGTGGCTGTTCAGAAGGATCAGAGGATCCCTGTGCAGGCAGCCCTGCCCTGCAGCTCCTGCTGTGTCCATCAGCCCTTCCCTCCCCTTCCGTGGGTGCCCAGGTGTTGGGACAGGGCTGGGGGTGTGAGGGACACCCGAGCACGGAGCCTGAAGCTGTCAGCTCTGGCAGGCTCTGGCTCCTCTGGCTGGCTGAGGAGGCCTGGAGAAGTGGTCCTTGTTTGAGAGGGGTAAATTAAATGTCTCTCCATCTGTCATGTCTATGGAGTGATTTAAACACAGCGTGCCAGGCTGCTCTGTCAGGAGAGCTCTGAACAGCACTGGGGCCCTTCTCAGCAGCGTCTCCCTGCTTTGGGATAGCAGGATCCATCCCACAGCTTGGGAAATATTTGGGAAAACGACAGACAGAGAGGGAAGGGCACCTTGACTTGAAAGGCTGCAATTAAAGGCGGGATGGGCTTTGTCAAATTGGTGTGCTGCCATCAAAAATGGAGAAGGTTTCCTCCAGGACAAAGTGCAGTTCTCCAGGTCTGAAAAACTTCCTCTGCTCCTTGAAGTTCTTCAGCGCTGGGATCATGAGCAAAACCCATTGGAGCCTCCTGCCCTGCCAATGGGCACTGCAGCAGTGGCTGGGGCTTGGAAGGTTCATTTTGGGGTACAGCTCAACCCTGAGCCCAGCTCGGTTACGTAAGGTTGGTACACGGCATCAATCTGACCCCGAGTTATTTTCAGTGCTGCTCTCATCTGCTTTTCCTATAATTAATTCCTGGTGTAATTGCTCTGTAAGGGAGTCTGGCCGCTCTGCTGGCGAAAACAGTCGTCATCAAATATGTGGGAAAAATTGGAACACAAACACGAGCCTCGCAAAGGCCGAGCAGCAAGTTCTGAGATTTTTAGATGGAACTGGAGAAGTAGAAATTATTGCAGCAATGGATTTTTTGTACTTTCCAACCTCGTGCATCTCGAAATAGACGCCTGTAACGCACTATTTACAGCGTTTTTCTTCCTGGGAGTGTGACTGCAGGAGCCCTGCTGAGCCCAATGGCATTGTCTGGTAGGGAACAGCCTCCTGGTGGTGTCTGGGAGTTATATTAAGTATAAAGCCCATTACAGAGATCAAAATGCAACTTTTAAAGCAAGCTGCTGAAACCTCTCCTTTGGAAAGTGAGCAGAGGCTGTCGGTGAGCGTGGCCAGGGCCGTGCCTGGGTCCCAGGAGGGGATGCACCTGCTCGGGGCTGTGGCACAGAGGAGCTCTGTGCTCCCTCCCAAGCCCCTCTGTGACACTCAGAGCCCCCTGCCATTAAGGCATTCTGGAGTTTCATGAATAATTATGCTTGTGGTCCGTGAAAATATAAACTTTTCCTCCTGACCAGATCAATGAAAATACAAGAAGGGTTTTTTGAAAGGTCCACATGATTTGGGCTTTCCTGCAGTTGCTGTGAAGTGTTTGGGGTTGTTTTTAAGTGCGTTATTTCCCCCTCTAAAGGAAATGTGTGCTGCTGCCCTCTCCCCATTCCCTGGTTTGCCGTTCCTGCCGTGGCTCTGCGCAGCACCAGCGAGGGGGAAAGGCCAGAGAGGGGAAGGGGATGCTGCAGCCCACCACAGCTGGGTGGTTTTTCCCGGCACGGAAAGGGTGCTCCACATCCCAGCCATTCCCCCTGTAGCAGGGAGCTGGAGGAGCCTTCACGGTGCCCTTTACCTGTCACAGCAGATCGGATCTGAGCCTGCCTCCCCGGGCTCTGAGAGCTTTAAAAACAATATCTGAAACGTGCCCCGAGGAGAGCAGGGCAGAGCCCGGCGTGCTGAGCAGCGGCGGGGAGAAGGGACACGGGGCACCAAGAACCATTCCTGTCCTTTGCCTGCTCCCCTCCTGCACAGAGCCACACAAACTCCCATCCAAAACGCAATTAGGACTCTCTGATTTGCCAGTTTGAGCCTCGAGAGCAGCACCTCTCAGGGATGTGTGTGAAGCTTTCGGGAGCGTGGGGATAAAGGGACACGGCTGGTGGGATCTGTGGGATCCTGGACTCCTGCTCCAGAAGGACAGAGCCTCATCCTGGAGCTGGCTTGGAGAGAAAAATAATAAAAAAAAAACAGATTAGGAAGCACTAAGGGCCAGAATTAACATTTTAGCTTGCAGTTTAATTGCGTTTATTAATAGGAATGGGGGCTCTTTTTTTACTTTTTTTTTCCAATGTAAACTTGAGGCCAAAAATCCAAGGGAAAAACTTCTAAAAAAAGTTTGTGTTTTCCTCCCATGCGTACAAGTGTGGGGAGTAAAAGGCAGGATGGGTGCACAGCGTAGGATATTCCCACTGTCCCTATTCCTTGCACATGGAGAGCAGTCAGGGCTGATCAAAAAAATCCCCACCACCCTCTAGCTGCAGGTGCAGCACTGCTCTCCAACCCTACTTGCTGTACTCAGGGTAAAAATTCTCCTTTTTCGATGCCATACGTGTAATCTGTGTCTTTTTTCCCCTGTCCATAAAGGATTTTACTGCAGCAGTTGCTGCTCCTTGCAGAAGGCAGAAAAATCTAATGAGAGATTCCAGTTCCAGGTTTCCAAAGGGCAGTTGCTGGAAACATCCGTGAGTGAAAACCAGTTAAATGCAAATCACAAAAAACAAAAAAACACTTGTGAGGAGTTGAGTTTTGGGGCTGAGGAGGACGGGAAGGCTCTCTGCACACACAGGGGCTTGGAGGAGAGATCCTTGTGGAACATTTCGGCAGCAGTGAGCTGAAATATTCCTGCTCTGCTTGGGCTAGCAAAGGTATGGCCTGGCCACCTTTATCTCAGCAGAAAAAGACAGAAATTGGAAAGTTATTTGGGTTTTTAATGTGTTTTTTTTTTTGTGTGTTGATCTTTATGGGCAGGGCCACCTTCCACTGTGCCACAGTGCCCTGTCCAGCCTGGCCTTGGGCTCCTCCAGGGATCCAGGGCATGCAGCTGGGACTCTGCCTGTGTCTCTGCTGGGTTTGAAGCCCAGGTGAGTGGGCAGGGAGCTGTTGTTCCCAGAAGGTCCCTGGTGGCTGTTCAGCAGAATTTGGTGATTTATTCCCCGTGATTAATTGGACCAGGAACAGGAGTGCTCCAGCTCCCTGGCCTTTTGGAACAGATTCTCTGCAGGGACTGGAGGAGCTAAATATTAATCCATGTCTGGCTTTACAGTGCAAATCTGGGCTTCAGTTTTACGTGGTGCTCAGCTTGGCCAAAGCCCCCAACCCGAACCACGGCAGATCCCCTCACCCCTTGGCACCCGACCGGCTCGTGGTGCCCCCAGTGCAGCCCCTGCTGCTTTGGGGGTTTTGGGGGGACGCCTGCTGGGAGCTGGCCGTGTCCCAGCGCAGGTCCCTGTGCCAGGGCTGTCCTGGGGCACGCCCAGGTGATGCTCAGGCTGGCTGGGCACGCGGGATTGCTGCTCCTCGGGGCTCAGGGTGGGGTTCAGCGCCCAGGAGCGCTTCCATCTCTGCTCTGTGGCAGAGCACCTCGCCCAGGCAGCGCTCCCCGCTGCCAGAACACATTTAATACTTCTGCTCCATAAAAGATCGTTTCTTTCCAGGGAGAATTAACGCACGCGGGATGAGAGCGGTCCATATGTATAACCCAGGCACGGTTATTCCTACAATTACAAGTAAGGGAGTGATAATTACCATGGCAATTTGTTTCTTTATGGATGAGATTTCTTCAAATAGATGCAGGAATATCTCCTCTCTGTCTCTGTGTCCTTATGTTTAGCTTTTCTCCGAGATAAAGGTTCCGTGGCAAACGTTTTAAGGAAATTGGAGGTGCTTACTGGAAAGCCTCGTTTTTAAAAATGTTAAAACATTTTTCACTAGTCAGAGAAGCAGCTAAATAAAACATTGTCCTTAATAGTTCCCACATCCTGTTTAGTGGCCAGGGGGCTGCCGGGAGGTGACCAAAGGAGGGGAAAGTCTCCAAATGCGTCATCGTCCCCCCGTGCTGGTGGGAGTGAGCGCGGGGCTGTGCCAGGGGTTATTCCCTGGAGCTGTTCGTCTGCTGGGCTTGCCTTGAGCCTTCTCCCGCTTCCCTTTCCCTGGAAAGGGCCTGGTGAGTCCAGCAGAGCTGGGGGCTCTGCAGTGGCTCCTCTGGCTCTGCCTCCCGACCCAGCCACCTTCCCTCCCGGCCCCAAAGAGCATCGATGCCAAGGGAAAAATCAGTTTTGCCCACACAGAGGTCAATGGGATGTAGAAGTGCTTATTTACCAGAAGAATTGATTCATCAAGTGAATTATTCAGTAAAGATGGCAAAATTAATTGAATCACATGTTTTAACAAATGGAATCTGACTGGTTTTATTGTGTGTGTTCGGAGACCAGCAGTGGCTCTGCCTTCTGATTCAGGGTCCTCTGCTCAGTGGCTTGGCAAGACAAATTTGGGTTTTTAGAGTTTTACTCCTTGCTCTTGACTTTGTAGAAACCAGCATTACGTTCTTCAGTTAACAGCAGTCCTAATATTGAGATATTTTTAGCTACAGGCAAATTTGACTGAGGGTGTGATTAAACCATTCTGGGGGGAGAATCATTTGCGTGTTTTTATATTGAGGGATTTAATAAAATCAATTTAATATTATGCCAATTCAGAGCCATTTATTTAGGCACAGATGTGGAGAAATGCTTCTTGAAATGCGTTTATGAGGCAAGCCTGAAGTCTTGCCTTGGTTCCTCCGGATGAGAAAGGAGTCCTCTCCTCGAGCCTAATCAGTTCAATTTTTGTGTTTTAAACTGGATTTATTCAGCCTATTCAGGTTCAGGTCAGTGCTGCTGTTTTCCAAGTGTGATGTTGGCTGCCTTTGGGTGTCCAAAGGATAAAATCAAGCAAGGGATTATTGGAGGCTCCTGAGCAACGCATTCCAATCTAAACCATTCCATGATTGCAGTATTTCTAATTGGCAGGAGTTGCTTTCTCTAGGCATGTTTTATATTTAAAAAGTGATTTTTCCTCTTTGTTGTTTGAATCCAGTTCTGATTTCCTTAAAGATTTTCAGTGGATTGTTTCACCAGAAAGACAAATCTGTTAGGTCAGCTTTGATTACATTGGGGAGACATATTCCATTATATAATTCACTGGGGTCTGCACTACTCTTAAAGGAAAATATAAAGCTCCCTCAAATGTCAGGGTTTGATAGATTCAGAATGCAGCCCCTCCAAACTCCATTAGGCCTCCTAATCTCTGAATCTCCTCGTGTTCCTCCCACCCAGAGCTCTGTTCCTTGTTGGAGGCTCTTCTCCCAGTAAACACTGGATAATTTAATCCTGCTTCCATGGCCCGGCTGGGAGGGATGCTGCCGTGTGCTCCAGCGGGGGAAACTCACAGGAATATTTGAGTGGCTTCTTTCCCTCATTTAAAGACAGCCAAATCTTTTATATCAACTGTTTTATGTCAAATGTCTGATGCAAAGCACAAACCCACGAGGTTGTGTGTGCAGAGCGATGCAGACCGAGAGCAAATGTGGCTGAAATGGTGTCAGTATAAAGATGTTTTCCAGCATGAGGTTCTTGGCAAATGGATCAAATGGAATTGTAGGAACACTGGGAATGCTTACGAAGTTGTGACCTGCTCCTGTGGGGACATTAACGGTCTGGATAGCAAAATTAGGGGGGAAAACACACACAAAAGGAGCACTTGAAGCTGAGAGGAGGGAAATCCCGCAAATTTAATGCGTAACAAAATGTAACTTTTCTCAAAATACGGCAGAAGCAGCTGCTGCCAAGTGCATGCAGAACTGGGAGGTGTGGTGGCAGCTGCACGGGAGGTGTCGGTGTCCAGCACAGGAGTCCCTGTTCCACGGGTTTTGGGTTGAGGCTGGAGCGTCAGGGGTTGCTGTGGGAATTGTCCTGGCAGTGTCCCAGGCCAGGCTGGACAGGGCTTGGAGCAGCCTGGGACGGTGGGAGGTGTCCCTGCCATGGCAGGGGTGGCACTGGGTGGGCTCTGAGGTCATTCCTGGTCTGGGATTCTGGGAATATGTGGGGTCGGAAGCGTGGCCTCCCAGTCCCAGAGTGGGTCAGCTAAAAAATAATAAATAATTACAGGAAACTATGTAGCCAGTATCAAATAAAACCCCAAAGCTGTGAGCAAGTTTTAGCAAAAGAGGGAAAATATCTATCTGTGATAGCTTTGTTCTAGTTCTGAGTGAGGAGCAGACTGCTCGAAGGTGCTGCAGTGTGGGTTTGCTGTTTGTTCCACAGGGGATTGAAATCGGGCGTTTTTATGGTTTTATTTGATAGAGCAGAAGAGTTTAATGTAGTTGTCGTGGCTGTGTTTTGCTCTTGCTGCCCCGAGGAGCAGAATCCCAGCACGTTTAGGGTCGGAAGGGAGCTCCAAGCCCATGGGCCACCTTCCCTGGGCTCGCTGCAATCCGCGCCCGGAGCCCTGGGGGACGACTGCGGCTCCGACTGCTTCAACTTCTGTGAACAGTAGCGTTTTGTCAGCAGCTAAATCTGTTCTCCGTGTGAACTGCCAACTCCTCGTGTTGTATAATTACCGAGTTCGAAATGGAACTGAAAGTTAAAGAACAGCTTGAGCCCCTGTTCTGCTGCAGACGACTCGTGTTCGCTCCGCCGCGGCCCGGCCGCGCTCGCCACCGTTCCTCACCCGCTCCCCACGAGCTTCCCCACGGCTCCCTGGCCTCCTGGGCACTGCCTGCTCCTGGCCTGGCCCCCTGCATGGATCCCTGTCCCCCTGTCCCCCCCAGCACAGGCTGGGGACAGAACGTCCCTGCCAGGGCCCCCGCGGCTGTGTCGGGGTCATTTGGATGGAAGGGATGGAGGGAGCAGGAAAGAGCTCCTGGAACCTCTGCCCTGGCACTGCAAGCAAACAGCCTGACTTTGGTGGTCTTTTCTGGTGGAAGCTGACTTTACATAGTGGGAAAAAGACGATTTGTCTCTTGAAAGGAGCTTGAGGCAGACTCTTGTGCTGGGTAATGATGAGGGAAAGGTTTGGTTTAGCTGCCCTGGTTTGAAGCCCTGTCTAAATGTCACAGAAGCAGAATCCCAGACTGGCCTGGCTTGAAGGGACCTTAAAACTCCTTTAGTTCTGCCCCCTGCCACGGGCAAGGACACCTTCCAGCAGACCAGGAGCCTTGTGCTGCATGAGGAATATCTGCTGAGATTTGTGTGAAGAGTGATGCTAAAACTGTCCTTTGTTCCCTGTGTTTCACCCTCCCCATCCTTCATTGGTGGCAAACACGTGACAGGCCGTGCTGGAGAGTTCTGGGGACATCCTGGATGTTTTTGGTTTAACTACAGGGGAACCTCTCTGCCCGGGGAGGGTTGGATTCCCCATCCCTGGAGGTGTCCAGGGAATTCCTGGAGGTGGCACTCAGGTGGGGACACGGTGGGGTTGGGCACAGCTGGGACTCCGTGGGCTGGGAGAGTTTTTCCAGCCTCAGGGGTTCTGGGAAAAGAGTTGTGTGCTGACAGAGAACGGCCTTTTCTTTTTCCTTTGGATCATCAGCCTCCTGCTCCCTCTTTTACCCCTCCTAACTCCCCTTCCAAACGTCCCCCCACGGAAAAGGAACCAAAGGGAAGAGGCACTTTCAGGAGGTGAGTGTTCAAAAGGCTTTTTTCTCTCAGCTCTGAAATTTGTCAAATTATGGAGAGGTTGTGAAAAGGTGCCTGACTATGTAAACTCCATCCTGAAGGCTTCAGGTGGACCTGAGCCTTGTTTGAGCTCTGTGCCCAGGAGTGAATTCCATCCTGGATGTTATTAAAAGTTTCCGTCCTTAACTGTGGCATGGCTCACAGCAAATGATCGCTTAAACCTCCAAAGTAATAAAGAGAGAGGAATTACAGTAATGTGGAAATCTCTGCTCCTGCAGAAAAACCCACCCCAGCCCCCATTATATTTGCATTGCATCTGACCCACAAACACTCCCTCAAAACTGAGATGGAATTTAGTGTGAATTAAACCATTCCAGGGAATTCGAGTCGTGAACGACGGTGCTTGAATAAAACCACAGAAATATCATAAAGGGTGAGAGCATGTGGCATTTGTTCTGTCTGAGATCCTTGTGGTTTCTGAGCTGGGAGCTGGAAATGCCTGTTATCACCCTTTCCAGGAGTTCTGTACCACTGGGGTCCGTGGCTGAGAGGCAGCTGCTGATAGGCAGGGCATAAAAGGTTGATAAATCACAAAAAAAGACATACTTTTATGTGGAAAAAAATGCATTCAGCATTTTTTCCCGGGTAAAGTATGCAGAAAACCTGCTTAAATGGAGCATATAATTTTTAATGAATCAGACCCTTTCTCCTAGGAAATGAAGCAAGTATGATAAATATGATGGAAACTGGTGAATATCGAGGGTCTGGTAATCAGATCAGATTGGAAACCCACCTGAGGTTTGTGTGAAAGGTAGCAGCTCAGAAGGATTAGTCTTTAGGCTGGCAGACTTTGAGGGATGTGGGATCAATTGAAGAAATTTGATTGTAATCAATTAAGGAAAAATACTGCTGGAAGTAGGGGGGTATGAGAGGCACAATTACAGGGATGTGAGCGATTCACTAAATCAACAGCCTGGTGCCTCCAAGATTTATTTTGAAGCAATCCAGGCATTTCTTTCCTGGGAATGTCCACCCTGCAGTGAAACTTCCCTTGCTGCATTTCCTTTACCTGACCAAAATTCTCGTGTTGGCTGAGTGCCACAGGGAAGTGCCAGAAACCCCTGTGAGAGGGAATTCTCTGGGTTTGGACCTGGCACCTGCCCCCGTGGGGGCTCTGCAGGTGTCTGTGCCCATCCTGAGTGCTGTGCCCATCCTGAACACTGTGCCCATCCTGAGCTCTGTGCCCATCCTGAGTGCTGTGCCCATCCTGAGTGCTGTGCCCATCCTGAGCTCTGTGCCCATCCTGAGCTCTGTGCCCATCCTGAGCTCTGTGCCCATCCTGACTGCTGTGCCCATCCTGAACACTGTGCCCATCCTGACTGCTGTGCCCATCCTGAGCTCTGTGCCCATCCTGAGTGCTGTGCCCATCCTGAGCTCTGTGCCCGTCCTGCCACTGCTCAGGGAAGGGAGGGATTGGGATTTTGAGGCAGCAAATTTAGAGTGGAGCTCTGAGCTCCGGGGTGTGGATGTTTTGATTTGCCTGAGTTTTTAATGCCCTGGCCAGGAGCTGTGCCCAGGGAGAAGAGAGTTCCCAGGATCCCTGCAGGGGCAGGAAACAGGGAAATGCCAAACCCACCTTGGTCGCTGTGGGCACATTTCCTTTGGTTCTGTAACCAAGTGCTCCAGAGCTCCCAAACAATGGCATTGCTGTCCCCAGGGCAGGGAGATGCATCCACACGCTCTCCACTGCCAGGGTGGCTGCATTTTCCCTGCTTCCTTAAGAGGAATATTTCCCAAGACCAATTCCTCAAACTTTAATCATTTGCCACTCATGGTTTTTCTTTTGCGTGTATTTATTGCATTTCTCTTTGACATTTTGAAAAATCCCACACTCTATGGAAACTCTTTGGGTTTTATGGCTTATCACTTTATGATTATTTCTCTTTCCAAGACGAAATACTTGGATGGGAGCACAGAAGGGTGAGGCACCTGCAGCTGTCTTGGTGAGCCCCTGGCACGCCCCGTGGCAGGGCAGCAGGTTGGCATTGCTCCTTCCAGCTCCCCTCTCATGGATATTTAATGAGCTGTACTCCCTGGCAGGGTGGTGGCTCCTGGGGGGGTTATTAAAGAACTAAGATGTTTTAAAAGCCTGTTCATGAGGCCTGGCCTGATCTGACTCAGCTGTGGCAAAGGGTTGGGGGATTTATGTCAGATTGGATGGATGGATGGACATGACAGATATTTAATTATTGCAGTCTCTCTGTCTCTCACAATCTGCATCTATTCCAAACTTTACTCTGAAGTCTTTGTGATGTCATTGAATGTTCTTGAAGTGGCAAACAACCTGCCTGTCTGTTATGAGACAATCAGGCTGTCTTGGGACCAACTACTTGTGTTGTTTCAGAAGAATTTACAGGTGTTGAACAGTAAATCTTGATCCTGAAGTGTCTGAATTTCATGGGCTTACATGGGCTTGATTTCCTTGTTTAAAGGGAGAGGTGTGCATTGCTGCAGGATGGAGGGGGGCATTGGGGTGCTGTGGTCAGGCAGCTGAGCTGTGCTGGTGACCAAGGGCTTCCTGCTAGGTTGTCCCTCCCTGTGGCCCTGGCCCGGTGAGGGCATTTGCAGAGGGACAGATTTGTCTGAGGGGTGTTTTTGTGAGCCGATGGAATCAGAGGGGTGCAAAACCGTTCGGGTTGGAAGGAACACCCAGCCAGTGTCACCCCAGCCATGGCAGGGACACCTCCCACTGCCCCAGGCTGCTCCAAACCCATCCAGCCTGGCCTTGGGCACTGCCAGGGATCCAGGGACAGCCACAGCAAATCTGGGAATTCCAGCCCAGCCCCTCCCCACCCTCCCAGTCAGGAATTCCCAATTCCCAATCTCCCATCCATCGCTGCCCTCTGGCACTGGGAGCCATTCCCTGGCTCCTGTCCCTCCATCCCTTGTCCCCAGTCCCTCTCCAGCTCTCCTGGAGCCCCTTCAGGCCCTGCAAGGGGCTCTGAGGTTTCCTTGGAGAGGCGGGGTTCCCATCCCGGGGTTCCCATCCCGGGGTTCCCATCCCGGTCCCATCCCGGGGTTCCCATCCCGGTCCCATCCCGGGGTTCCCATCCCGGGGTTCCCATCCCGGTCCCATCCCGGTCCCATCCCGGTCCCATCCCGGGGTTCCCATCCCGGGGTTCCCATCCCGGTCCCGGTCCGGTTCCCGCTGGGGCGGTGCCGCCTCTGCCGCCCTCTGCCGGGCCCTGCTGGGACTGCGCCCGCCTCGACCGGGACCTGTCCGTCCGTGTGTCCGTCCGTGTGTCCGTGTGTCCGTCCGTGTGTCCGTGTGTCCGTGTGTCCGTCCGTGTGTCCGTGTGTCCGTGTGTCCGTCCGTGTGTCCGTCCGTGTGTCCGTGTGTCCGTGTGTCCGTCCGTGTGTCCGTGTGTCCGTGTGTCCGTCCGTGTGTCCGTCCGTGTGTCCGTGTGTCCGTCCGTGTGTCCGTGTGTCCGTGTGTCCGTCCGTGTGTCCGTGTGTCCGTGTGTCCGTCCGTGTGTCCGTCCGTGTGTCCGTGTGTCCGTCCGTGTGTCCGTGTGTCCGTCCGTGTGTCCGTCCGTGTGTCCGTGTGTCCGTCCGTGTGTCCGTCCGTGTGTCCGTGTGTCCGTCCGTGTGTCCGTGTGTCCGTGTGTCCGTCCGTGTGTCCGTGTGTCCGTCCGTGTGTCCGTGTGTCCGTCCGTGTGTCCGTCCGTGTGTCCGTGTGTCCGTCCGTGTGTCCGTCCGTGTGTCCGTGTGTCCATGTGTCTGTCCGTGTGTCCGTCCGTGTGTCCGTGTGTCCGTGTGTCCGTGTGTCCGTCCGTGTGTCCGTGTGTCCGTGTGTCCGTGTGTCCGTCCGTGTGTCCGTGTGTCCGTGTGTCCGTGTGTCCGTCCGTGTGTCCGTCCGTGTGTCCGTCCGTGTGTCCGTCCGTGTGTCCGTGTGTCCGTCCGTGTGTCTGTCCGTGTGTCCATGTGTCCGTCCGTGTGTCCATGTGTCTGTCCGTGTGCCCGTCTGTCCGTCTGTCTGTCCGTTTATTTGTGCCCTACACCTCCCGGCTGCCCCGGCTCCTCCAGACGCTGCCATGGAGGATGGGGCAGCTGTGCCCGGCAGCGCTGGGGGAAGCGTCTGTTCCTGCAGACTGAAAATAGAAACCCCAAATGGGGAGGATGTGGGAATGCTGGAGAGTCCAGAGGAGACCCCAGAGCTGCTCCAGGGCTGGAGCCCCTCTGGAGCCCGGCTGGGAGAGCTGGGAGTGTTCTCCTGGAGAAGGGAAGGATCCAGGGAGAGCTGGGAATGTTCCCCTGGAGAAGGGAAGGATCCAGGGAGAGCTGGGAATGTTCCCCTGGAGAAGGGAAGGATCCAGGGAGAGCTGGGAATGTTCCCCTGGAGAAGGGAAGGATCCAGGCAGAGCTGGGAATGTTCCCCTGGAGAAGGGAAGGATCCAGGGAGAGCTCAGAGCCCCTTGCAGGGCCTGAAGGGGCTCCAGGAGAGCTGGAGAGGGACTGGGGACAAGGGATGGAGGGACAGGACCCAGGGAATGGCTCCCAGTGCCAGAGGGCAGGGATGGGTGGGATATTGGGAATTGGGAATTCCCAGATTTGCTGTGGCTGTCCCTGGATCCCTGGCAGTGTCCCAGGCCGGGCTGGATGGGTTTGGAGCAGCCTGGGACAGTGGGAGCCGCTGTAGTGCAGCCAAGGCCCCGGTTGGGTTGTTTTTTGGATCTCCCAGGTCTCAGGAACAGCAGTGGAGCTGCAGAGCAGCTGTGCTTTGTCCAGGAGGGATCTGTGAGGGGAGGGGAGGCTGCTGGAAGGGCTGAAAAACTCCTTTAACCAAAACAGACAAAAAGAGAGAGGCAGAGGGACCTTGGGCAAGGAAAACAGCGAGGTCTGGGTCCCAACCTGGGGCTGCTCCTGGCCCTGTGGAGCGATGGCCAAGGGCTCTGTGCTGCCCTCAGCCCCTGCTCCCTGCCAGGACCCTGCACAGCTGATTCCTCACTCAGAACCTGTTCCTGCTCCCTGCCAGGACCCTGCACAGCTGATTCCTCACTCAGAACCTGCTCCTTGGCACAAGGCTGGTCCTTCAGAGCTGCTGCTGAACGGCTCCTGCCAGAGGAAGGGGCCTGCAATCCTTCGTGTGTGTATCCAATCCATCCCCGGTCACATCTCGCTGTAATTAAACACATTTCCCACCTGAGGTGTGATTAATATTCCGGGGCAGCCTCAGGGCTGTTTACCTGGCTCAGGTGTGCAGAGCTGCTCAGGGACTGCCCCGAGCTCTCAGCAGTGCTGGAATGTGCCCCAGGCTGCAGCACCCGCTTGGCTGGAGGGGAATTGATCCCAGATTTAACTCACCAATCGATCATAACAGCTGAGATTATACTGCCAATCCTTCTGGAGTGGATTGCTATCAATTAGCACCTCAGATGTGTGTGTGATGTGCTGTTAGTGCCTGTCTGCCTCTCTCCCTGGGACTCCAGGTAAAATTTGGGTGGGAGATCCCCTCAGCCTCAGGCTGGGCCAGGGCAGCTCACGGGGGACAGCAGCAGGAATTTCCCCATGGAAAGGGCGCTCAGGCCTTGGAAGTGCCCAGGGAGGTTTGCAGTGCCCATCCCTGGAGGTGTCCAGGGAATTCCTGGAGGTGGCACTCAGGGCTCTGGCTGGGATTTGGCTCAGCTGGGATTTGATGATCTTGGATTGCTTTTCCAGCCTCAGGGATCCTGGGATTCTGTGATTTTTTTTGAGGTGTGTTTAATTGCAGTCACATTCTTTGCCCTCCCCTGTTCTCTGTTGGGTCAGTTGTACCAAGGTTTCAGGCTGTCAGTGTTCCAGGAGTAAAATCTGCGCTTACAAAAGCAAAATTAAGGGCTTCTACTCTTTCTTTTTTTCCCTTCCATTCATTTTTTTTTTTCCTCTTTTACCCACTGGTAGCAGCACAGGTGGGGGAGTTTTAAAGGTTCTTCCTCAGATTATTTTTATGGAGGCCTAGCGAGCATGGGAAGATGATACTTTGTGAAAGCCGGGTCTCTAAATATCTCCGAGAGAAGTTTCTTTTCCTCAGATCCTTGTCTGTAAGGTGTGTGGTGACTTCCTGGCGCAGGGCAGATGATTCATGGCTGGGGGCTGTGTGCACACCTCGGGATAACGCTGCTTGGATGGTTTTTATGGATATGTTGAGATGATTATGATCAGCCGGCAGCGCGTGTGATAAATGAAGGTAATTACAAATACAATAGCAATTGATGTGATCGCGGTGTTTACCAAGTGTGCCTCGTTTTGTGCATCGATTGGGGCTCTGGGGGGGTGTGGGGGCATTCCCTGGCTCCTGGAGCAGGAGGAGCTGGGGCTGCAGGCCCAGTGGGGACACGGTGGTCACGCTGAGCTCCAGAGCTGTGTGCAGGAGAGACCTGCAGGTCCCCTGCCCCTGAATCCCACCCAGCTGAGACTCCTGCCTCTGTCCTCCTTAAAGGCAGGTGACCAGCCAGGGAGAGTCTGCCTGGCTGAAAACACCACTCTTGAACCTCAGCTTAAGACTGAGAAAGGGGATTTAAAATAAAGAATTACATCAAACATCCCTTTTAAAATAAAACTGAAAAACTAAGCCACAAACCACTCAAGGCCCAGTGTTTTAGCCGATGGTTATTCATTCCTGCATGCAGCAGTGTGGTTTGGCTAGCTGTGTTTTGGAGCTGGAGGCAGTTAGCATAGCAGAGTTTAGGGTGCCTGCAGTGATGGGATGCACTGGGGCACACAGCGGTGGGGACCGGCCAGCGCTCTCCTGGTGGGGTACGAGCTCCTCACACCACCTGCCATGTGAAAAGCAAAGCTGTGGAGAGGAGATCAAAGGCAGAGCTGCTCCAAAGGAAGGGGATGGATGATTCTGCAGCGGCCCCAGAGGAAATATTGAGGCAGCTCAGGGCTCAGCTGGGCAGTGGCACCTGCTGAGACTCACCCAGGACAATCCAGAGGAGAGCCAGGGATGGGGACAGGCTGGGTTTAGGAGTGTTTCAATAACTGCTGCCTTCCTTCAAGCTCTGTGCATCCTTCTGGAGTTAGGAAGGGTCCTTCACGATAAAATACTGAGTTTTAGGGATTCAAAAAAACCTGTTGTGCTTCTATGTATTGAGTGATAGGCAGGTTGTGGTGCGTTTCCAGCATTCAGTTAGCTGCTGGTGCACTCTGACTTCCAGGTTTTGCAGTTACTTGGTGCCTTCTGTCGTCACTCTGCCTTCTTTAATGTCCAGTGGCCTCCAGCCCACCCACGCTGGCTCTGCACCACAGGGACGTGTTTGTGGCAGGTCTTGTCCTCTCTGATTCTGCCGCTGCTCCTCCCTCACACCTTTTTCCTGTGAATCATCCTTGGCTCTCGCACATCTCTGTAAAGTGGGGGTGAGCCCAGAGGCATCAGCAGCAGGAGCTGCAGGGAAAGCCAGGAGAGCTCCAGGGGCTGCAAACCCACGCTGTGCTGCCTGCCAGGCTCCTGGTGCTCACACCTGGCCTCAAAAGCCAAAAACCAGTGTGTGCTGCAGCCAGGTTAAACGGGGAGCTGGGGCAGCCCGCTCCTGCCCTGCAGCCGGCTCCTCCTGGCTGGAAGCGGCTGAGGAAGAGCGTGCTTGTGCTGGTCTGTGTGGTGCAGAGCAGGCTGTGGTCACACTCTGGGGCCAGTCCAGGCTGTGGCACGGACACAGAGCCCGAGTGAGTTTGCATTTCCTGCTGCACTGCACGGGAGGTGCCCCTGGTGTTTGCGCAGAAACCAGAGCTACAGCGTGGCTTTGGCTGCAAGCAATTCAAACCTTCCAGTGGGGGAATTCTGGTCAGGTGTTTTGGGTTCTTCTTTGCTGCTGAGAGCTTTGGTTGTGGTTTGGAATTAGGAAGGAATTCCTGGCTGGCAGGGTGGGCAGGCCCTGGATCCCTGGCAGTGCCCAAGGCCGGGCTGGACATTGGGGCTGGAGCACCCTGGAGCAGTGGGAGCTGTCCCTGCCGTGGCACTGAAGGTTTTTCCCGTGTGTTTTGGGGTAGCAGCAGCTGCACTGCCGCGTTCTGCAGGTGCTGTTGATGCAGGAAGCCTCCAATTCTGCTTCTCTCCAAATTCCCATCCCAAAGAAGGCACTGGGAAGAGCACTTCAATATCTCAGCTGAGAATCAAATCAGAAAAGGTTCTTCTCGTGAAATGTTGATCAGCCTTAGCTCGCCTTGGCTGCCATGTGATTTAAGAGTACTTAGCACCTTGCATTAATTGGCTCTAAATGGGCAAAAGGCATTAAAATGAAATTCTTTTAATTAAGTGACAATAAGCATTCCGCTCTCAGCACTCAGCTGTAAATTGTTTTGGAAGCCCTTGCCTGGAAGCCGCTGGTGCTCTGCCCATGGAAGGGCTCCTGGTGGCAGGGCTGGGGCTGCCAGGCTCGGCTGGGCCGTGTCTCACCCGCCCTGAGACAGAAAAACCGGGTCAGGAGGTTTTCTGCTCGTTTTCCCTTCCCCCGTTTGCAGAATCCTTGGCTTTGGCTGCTTCGTGAGCTGTGCAGACAGGGAAGTGTCTGCTCTAAACGCAGATTTCTGGATATTCCCTGGCTTTGCTGATTGTCCCAGGCATGTTTTATCCACCTAGAGAGGGAAAAACATTTGGAAAACTTCAGCAGCTGCTGAAGGAGACTCATTTCAGCGAGTGTGGGGTGTTTGGGGAGCCGAGTGCCGGGGCTGTCGCTGCCAGCAGCATTTGGGGGATGCCAGGGCAGGTTCGGGGCAGGGACATTAAAACCCTGCCCTGTGGGAAAGGTGTCACTCCCTGCAGGGTGAGACACCTGCGCTGGTGGCCAGCTGTCCTTCCTAAACACAGCGTGGGCTCCTGTCCCTCTTGTTCCCTGTCCCCATCCCTGTCCCTGTCCCCATCCCTGTCCCCGTCCCTGTCCCTGCTGTCCCCCGGGTGTCTCCTGCCGAGCTGCCCCGCTCCTCAGCCGTGTTTGTCCCTCTGCTGGGGCAGTGCTGGGCAGGAATGAGGAATCCTGCACTGCCCAGCTCAGCTCTGCCTTTTCATCCCATTTGGATGCAATCAGCTCCTCGGAACCCGCTCCCCTCCGCGAATGTAAATCTCATTAAAGCCCTCTTGGTTCCCTGCCCACTTCTCCACCATGAATCCGATCGCTGTCATTATTTCTGCCTGTGTCACTTTTATTTTCTCTTACCTTTTCCCCCTCGGTTTTATGTAAATAATGTTTGGATAATGGAGTGAAATGGTTTCCATGGTGCTGAACAAATACAGGTCATGGTGTGTGGGACTCCTCTGCACCTGAACATAAAGGTGAACATGTATATAATTTTTAATTATTCGCTTTCTTACAACTAAGAAATAAGTTTTGTGTCTCTTTTAGCGTCATTTTGCTGACGAGAAAAATTAGTTCATTATGAATTCTGCCAAAAATAGTTCTGCCTTTCAAATGGTAATTTTTTCACTGTATTCACCCGTTTTTTTTTCTTTTAAATGACACTATCATGCATTACACCATCTGATTAAAAAATCTGCTGGAATAATATTTACACTGAACATCTGTCATTGGCAGCTGTAAGCATGTTCTGTATTTATCTACAAGAACTCGAGCTCGGAGCCCCTTGCAGGCAGAGCTTGGAGAGGAGGGAAGGAGGCTGTGGATGCCCGTGGCTCTGCCTTGGGCAGGGCTGTCCTGGGCAGGTTAAACAGATGGCTCGTTCATTTTGAAACCAGCCTCCAGTTCTGTTTTTAAAACCTTCCCCGGCTGCTGGTGTCACAGAGGGAAGCTGCAAACGCGGTTTTGCAGGAAGATGAGGACGCTGGGTTTAGGGGTGGCCTGGGACCCCCAAGGCTGGATGGGCTGGGGCACTGGGAGGGGGGGATTGTGTTGCTGCTGCCCCTCAGAGCCGAGCCCACCCCTGTGCTGCCCCTGCTGCTCCTGCTGGGCCGAGGAGAGCCTGGATGGAGTCAGCAGGGCAGGTCTGGAGAGGAGAGCAGCCCCTGTGAATGCCCTCCCATCCCAGCCTGTGTGCACTCTGTCTCACTCTCAGACGGCTTTCTCACGCTCTGCAAACAAGGAAAGAGGATTTCACTCATCCTCCAAGAAAGAGGATGATAAAACGGAGTTTATGAGCTTGATCTCATTGTCCGAGTTGCCATCTAAATAGAATTTACATTGCCTGACCCCGTTGGGTGCCGTCCTTCCCTGCGAGCTCTGCAGAGGAGCTGAGAGGTGGCTTTGGGGCTGCTCCCCGAGAGCCACAGGGTGCCAGGGACTGCTCCTGGTGTGGCACAGGAGTCAGCAGCACCTGGAGCAGGTGTGACCCTAAATCCCTCAGGGAATGCTGAAGAACTTGTCTTTTAAGGTTTTGTTTAAACTAAGATTGTTGTTGCTGGCAGTTGTTTTGCTGCTCACAAACCTTGC
This sequence comes from Pseudopodoces humilis, assembly GCF_049639895.1. Lineage (NCBI taxonomy): Eukaryota > Metazoa > Chordata > Aves > Passeriformes > Paridae > Pseudopodoces > Pseudopodoces humilis. The sequence goes on from NC_142207.1 coordinate 755,926, forward strand.
CCTTCTTAGCAAAACTTGGAGTGAAGGGGGGAGTGACCTGAAATAATGAAATCCTCACCAAGTGAGAACCTTGAGGAGCAGCTGAAAGCACGTTCTTAGCTCTGCACTGTGTGAAAACTTGCAGATAGGAAGCTGTGCCTCACCCTGAAACTCAGCCTGGGCTGGATTGTCAAGGTAAAAAGAATCCAGACATGAATTTCTTTAATTGAAAATTCCCTGCCACAGTTTTAAAGCATTTACATCTGGGCTGAGTTCCCTCAGCTGGGGACACGAGGCCTGGAGTTGCAGGGTAGCCACCAGGACTGGAGACAGCAGCGTGTGGCTGAAGTGACTAATCAGACAGAAAAATAAATGCTGGAGCCAACAGACTCGAGAACAGTCCGTGGGCAATCTGTGGTTATCCCTGATATCGAAAATGAGCTGTTGAATAGATCAGAGGGACTTATAAATGAAAGTGCTAAATTAGCATCAACAGAAGTTTGTGTGGGGGTGACTCACACACGGGAAAGGGACTCGGTGTTTGCCAAAAAAACTTCCACTGCAAATAATTCAGCTGTTACTGTGAGCGTGGCCTTCAGCTGGTCCTGGTGGCGAGGGAGGGATTGTTCTGATATAAAGATGTGTTGTCCCCAGCTGCTGGCACTAAATAATGCCCTGCCCAGGGTGGCCTGGCCAGTGCCATCCCCCTACCCCTGGCTGCAGGTGACCGCAGCACCCTGCAAGGACCTTACCTGCCACAGCCACGTGCTGGACCTGGGCTTAAAGCTGCCCCTGGCACCAGTGGCCTCGCAGGTCTGGCCATTCTCCTCCTCTGCAGCTTTCCCAGTGCTCAGGGGGTGCTGGGAGCAGAGGACAGCGGGGTTCTGCACGTGCAGCTGGGAAATGCCGTGTGCTGGGAGCTCCTGAGGTGGGACCCCTGCCTCCCCTCACCTGGGGATCTGCCTCAGGAAGGAAGAGTTCCTTGGAGGGGATGTAAAGTACAACGTTGCCCCCAGGCTGGCACCTTTAGTTTAGATCATGCAGGTTCTGTTCCCAGTTCAGGTCCCACAGATTCTAGAGCTGGTTCTTGATAACAAAGTGAAGTGTCCCAGCGAGGAGCCCTTGGCTGCAGCTCCGAGGGCAGCACTCGAGGGCACCTTGCCTGTGGGCACAGTCTGCCTGTCCCTCTGGGGTGTTTTAGGGGGACAAGGTTCCGTGTGAAGGTTTTGGTTGAATGCTATGTTTAGACAGTGCTTTAGCTCACCATTTTCAAAGAACACAAACATGGGATTTAGGTAGGTTGGAAAGTCAGACCTACCCTCCTCATCTTGATTATTTAAAGGAGCAATTGTGTCTATTCTTAGAGAATCCCAGGATCACTGAGGCTGGAAAAGCATTCCAAAGTCATCAAATCCCGGCTGTGCCCCATCCCACCGTGTCCCCAGCCCTGAGTGCCACCTCCAGGAATTCCCTGGACACCTCCAGGGATGGGCACTGCAAACCTCCCTGGGCACTTCCAAGGCCTGAGCGCCCTTTCCATGGGGAAATTCCTGCTGATGTAATTCTTCTTCCCCTGTGGCATGCCACGGTTATTTCCCAGCAGTCCCTTTTGAATTGTGAGATGAAGACAGCTGTCTCCATTCCTGCTGCGTCACGTTACGGGTGAGGCTGCTAACAACCGTCCTTAAGAGATGTTCATAAACATCATTTCCCCTGAAGTTTTGACGTGGAAAAGTTTGTGAGGAGAATTATGGCTCTTATTATCAGCAATATGTTAAGGGCTAAATTTAGTTACTGATGTGGCAGGAAACCATGGGAGTAGTTTTGGTTTAGGCTGAGGCTGAAGCAAAGCAGCCCACCCTCCTCAGGAATTAATGGAGGCTTTCATTCTCCCTGGCAGAGCTGCTTTATCATTCATATGACTAAACAGACAATCAATTTAACAGCAACGTATGGGAATGGAGGGAATGAACAAATAAGCTATGAATGATGAGAATAGAAAAATCAAGCCCCCCTCCCTTATTCCCTTTTAATGGCTAATACCAACAGGGACAAGACCAGTAAAAAGAGGTTAATGAATTGCAAAGATCCTTTAGAAAGTGATTGACTGGTATTGAAGCTCAGTCAAATCAGTCATAAATATTTACTTTTATTAGCAACAGTGGGTTGCCTGTTATTTTCAATTGATTTTTAAAGCTGTCAGAAATCTACCACTGTGACTATTGTCAAGTGTTTTATTTCATCGATATTTCCGAGCTGTGAGGAGCTGGACAAGCCCCTGTCCTGAGCCCTCTCTGGAGCTGGTTGGGGAGCGCTGCTCCCAAAGGATTGCCAGAGGGAAGGGAAGATTGTCCCTCCTGGAATCCCCGTGTCCTTCCCTGTGCTGTTTGATCCCTGGGATGTGCCCCCGTGTCCTCTGGGGGTCCCAGCAGGTGCCCAAGGCTGGAGCTGTGCTGGCCTTTGGGCAGGAGCCACAGGGATGTCCCCAGGGTGTCCCCAGGATGTCCCCAGGGTGTCCCCAGGATGTCCCCAGGGTGTCCCCAGGATGTCCCCAGGATGTCCCCAGGATGTCCCCAGGGTGTCCCCAGGGCTCAGAGCCATCCCAAAGGTGCTGCCCAAGGAAGAGCTTCCCGAGGTGCTGCTTGCTGTCTGCTCCAGCCCAGCCGCATCATTCACAGGGAAATAACAAAAGGAATTTCCCAGAGATAACAACAAAGAGTTAACATTTCCCAGGGCAGACAAGTTTCCAATTCAATTAGTTTTAATGAACCTTCTGCTCACTGGTTACTGAACTAGAAAGAACAGCAATAAATGCCCAGAGGAAAGAGAGAGAGGATATTAAAGGAGGGTTAGTGTATAGTATATAAATTTCCAAGTTGACTAAAAGAGTAGCCTCGATATAGTTTTAGGAACCAAACCTGCAATCTCGTCTCTGCTTTCCCTTCCCAGCTGTCACCCATGCTGGATAAACCTTCCCCTGCCCTGATCCTGCCAAACTATTGACCCTCTATTGTCTCTGGAAACACTGGGGAAAATGACAAATTGGCTTTTTTGGTTATTTTTTTAAAACAACCGTACAGCTTGTTTGTTTTTTTTTAAGGAAAAAAATAGTTGCAGTATTAGCATTTCATAAGTCAAGTGCAGAGAAAATGGGAGTTAATAAGAAAATGAAAAAGCAAATATAAATTCTGTAGTGAGAACTCTACATTTAATGTATTTTAATATGAAATGCGCAGTAATTTTTTAAAAACGAAAGCTTTGAGGCTGTTGTTCAGCCTGTTATTAACAGCACTCCCAAGCATGTTTGCTTTAAGTTTAAATACGAATTTTGTATGAATTTTGGCCACTGAAATTCTGCAGGGTGGAATTTTCCTCTGGAGCTCCCCGAGCCCAGCAGAATGTGTCAGGTCCTGGTTAACAGGCAGCCACCCCGGTGCATGTGTTTGCACACCCCTGCTGGCTCAATATTTGACAGAAATAATAGATTCTAATAAGTGCTGCATATTGCATTATTGTTTCAAAGAGCTTTTGCTGTTATATGAGGCTTTTTTCTCCCCCCCCTCGCTGAATTTCCCTGGAATTAGCGATGTACTTAAAATAGTTCATCGCTGCTTTCTTCTGTCAGCAGTGGTAAGCACTGGGGGAAAAACATCCTGGCATTCTAGGCATAGAATTTATCACTCATTTGTAATCTGATATGAATTTAGAACAAAAATCTGAGTTTTCCTTCGTCTCTTGGGAGAAGCTAAAGGCAAAATTCCGCTTGCAGGGTTTCAATAGTGATATTTTTCACCGAGCCCCAGCGGGGGTGGAGCAGCAGATTCCCAGTGGTGCCCAGTCCAGCTCAGTGTGCAGCTCAGCAAAGCCAGGCTGGTGTCCTCTGCAGCCTGAGCAGCACAGCCACGCCTTGCCAAGGGCAAGAACCTTCCAGCCACCTTCAAACACCGCCAGCACCGTCCTGAGGTTTGTCAAAGTCTGAAACCACAGATCCCACCTCCTCTCCTCGCTGCTTCCTTTGCCAGATCAGTACCAAAGGAAGCAGGGCTCTTAGGATGGGTTTCTGTTTTAATTTCATTTTGTGTGCAGTAGCTGGACCAAGTGTTTTTTCTTATTTATTTTTTTTTTAAATCCAGTGAGTAACCACAAATAGAGATTTTCTTTAAGTACTAAAATAGGCAGGTTTTATTCCCATCTAGACCAGTTTCATTTTCACAGCAAAGCACAGCAGAGAACACCCTTCCCCACTGCAGCAAACTGGATTTTTTGCTGTACAAGGCACTAAACTCTTCTTTTGATTTTATTTTTTTTTTATTATTATTTTTTTATTCTCCAGTGTTTGTAACACGATAGAAAACGATTGCAGTAATTTTACAGGCTGTTTGCAAAGGAACAAACAGAGCAGCCAAGGGAAAGCTCTTCAGGAACAGAAATATTTGTGGAAAGTGTTTTGGGGCAGGAATGGGTTGGGAATGCTGAGGGTCAGGGAAGGGTTTGGGGTGGATGCTGAGGGGCAGGGATGGGTTTGGGATGGTGCTGAGGGGCAGGGATGAGTGCTGAGGGTCAGGGATGGGTTTGGGATGGATGCTGAGGGGCAGGGATGGGTTTGGGATGGATGCTGAGGGGCAGGGATGGGTTTGGGATGGATGCTGAGGGGCAGGGATGAGTGCTGAGGGGCAGGGATGGGTTTGGGATGGATGCTGAGGGGCAGGGATGAGTGCTGAGGGTCAGGGAAGGGTTTGGGATGGATGCTGAGGGGCAGGGATGAGTGCTGAGGAGTGCACCAGCTCCAGTCCTGGATGGCTGGACTGAACCAACACCTGCACTGGGATCCAGCCCCTGTCCTGGTGCAGGGGAACTGGACAGAACTCCAGCATGGACACTGGGGTGAGGAGGTGCCTGAAGTCAGCCAGTGGAGCTCTGATTGCTGCCCCATAGATGTTTCCTGTTGTTCCCTGAATTCTGGCCCTGTTGGGACTGGGAATATTTGTTCCTCACAGTGGCAGGGCCAGAGGTGAGCCTCACTCCTGTTTTTAGGAGCAGGGCCCGGCCCAGCAGTGCTGCTGAGCAGATGCTGAGCCTGGAGCAGCCTCCTCCCCAGCCACTGAACCCCAGCAAATGCGCTGCAGAATGCTGGGAAGGCGAACAAGAACAATGGGGGAGATAAAATAACCCTGCCTTCCAGTCTCTGAAATAGCAGCTCGAAGTCTAGAACTTGCCTCTAAGATATTACAAGAACTTTGCCAAGTAGCACATGAGAAAATAGAGCCCACAGCCATATAGTAAGCAAAAAAATTCTGTTTGAGTATTGACATGACAGTTTTTGAAAGTTCAAGCAGAAAACCAATTATAATGAGCACTGAAAAGCCCGAAGCCCTGCTGTTCAATAAATAAAAAAGTACAACAAACTATTTTCCAAAAAGGTTCTAGAGAGTTTCTTCTTGTCCCACTACTTACAATATGATTACATAAATAGTCTCTATTTGCTGTTGAATTGCCAGGCAGCTGTATTAAAGTACAAATCAAATCAAGTCAGGATTAGAAAGTAAAAGAGCATGGTTTAAAGTAATCTATCCCCCAGGAACTGTGCTCAGATTCATCAAACAGAGCTTAAAGTACAGTATATCTTATACCCTTGTGTTTCCATGCTGCACTGCTGCACAAGCAGTTATTATTTTTGATATCCAGAGAATGTTGCTCGTAGCTTTAGAAGGCTCACTTGCTTATTTAAAGTACCAGAAACCTTCTCTGTCACTTATTATTATTTCTCTTGGTTAAGATTCATGAGGAGGCCGTGAGTGTGGAAGGCACGGAGCTGCTTTATTGATCGCAGCGTATTTGCCTCCCCTGAATTACTGGAAATCTGCGCCGTGGATGAAGGAATGATGTGTTTTCCTCCCGCTCCTGCTGATCTGCAGGTGCAATATTTTTAAAAGCTTAAGCCCCGTGCGTGGTTCTGCCTCATCAGCAGAGTTCCCCTCCAGGGCTGGAGGGCCCTCGGCCCCAGAGCCAGGTCAGTGATCTTTAGGTGAGCAAAGCTCTGGCACCAGGGGCCCTGATCAAACAGATTTCTGCTGCTTTAGGAGAATAACTGGCTCTCAAAATGACTTCAAATCACACGGCCAGCGCCACTCGATAAAGCTTTTCCGTATTCCTGTTGGGAGGCCTCGGGAGCGCGAGCTGCCCTTCGCGCAGAGGATCCAGCGTGGCAGGGGGAGGACACAGCCTTGGCTGCCCTTGTCCCTCGAGCCTGGGCAGGGCAGAGCCAGCCTCGGGTCACTCTGATGGCCAAAGGCCAGTGCAGGAGTGCCACAGGGTGGCTCTGAGCTCGGGAGCAGCACGGCTCGGTGCTCAGCAGCCGGTGGCTGGAGACACAATTGTGGCTAGGATGGCTGGAGACACAGTTGTGGCTAGGATGGCTGGAGACACAGTTGTGGCTAGGGTGACTAGCAGGCAGCACTGTGGCTAGGGTGGCTGGAGACACAGTTGTGGCTAGGGTGACTAGCAGGCAGCACTGTGGCTAGGGTGGCTGGCAGACACCATTGTGGCTAGGGTGACTAGCAGGCAGAACTGTGGCTAGGATGGCTGGAGACACAGTTGTGGCTAGGGTGACTAGCAGGCAGCACTGTGGCTAGGGTGGCTGGCAGCCAGCCCCACAGGCCTCTCCTGAGGACTCGGCAGGCTCGGGTGCCCCAGGGCTCCTCGGTGACAGCTTTTGGGCTCACGGGGCGCTGGGCAGGGCTGGCTCCGGGCCGGGCTGTGGCTCACACACACTGCTGGCCCGAGCAGTGTGTCTCCTGACAGGGAATTCCTGCCTGGCCTGGATCAGGGACACTCTTCCTGCCTGCCCTCCTCAGCACAGAGCCGAGCACGGCCCGTGCCCGCTGAGGGTGCTGTGAGGAAAGTGCTCCTCGCGGAGCTGGGGGAGCTCGGGATCGGATACTGGGAAGCATTTCCTCATGGAAAGGGCTGGGACAGGGCACCCAGGGCAGCGGTGGAGTCACCACCTCTGGAAGAGCTCAAAACCTGGGAATGTGGCACTTGAGGACCAGGGCTGGCGCTGACCACGGTGCTGGTGCCGGTTGATGGTTGGACTTGGTGACCTTAAAGGACTTTTCCAGCCTTCCCAATTCCCTGGTTCTGCGCTCGTGGCCGCTCTGCTGGGGAAGATCATCTTCCATTCAACACAGGGTGTGCTGTGACTGCACACAGAGCCTCTGCCCAAGAGGTTCAAATTAAGTGAAAATTAACCGAAAATTAATTGTATTGCTCATTTTTGGCTGCTGGGGACGAAGGGGAAGGGGTGAGAGCGAGCACTTGTTGCAGCACTTGCCCTGACGCTCTGTCCTGGGGAGTGCCTCCCTTTTTTCTGTCACTTGTGGTTATTTCTCCGGCTTCCCGGGGAGCGGGGAGGGAACGGGGCCCTTCTCCCCCTCTTGCCCTCCTCACAGTCCCACGATTGCACGTCTTCATCCCTGCTCCTGCAGAAGCTGGCCCTGGGCAGCGCAGCCCTGCGTGCTTATATAAATGTTAGTGGGTTACAGATGAGCCCCTTCCTCCTTCCCTCTCCTCTGCTGAAATTGCTCTGAACAATTTTGGGGGAATCTTTTAATGAAGTATTGATTTTTATCAAGCACATCAAACTAAAGGTAAATGTACCGCCGTGTCATGTTTAAGAAAAACAATACAAAAAACCCCGAGCCCCAGTATATTACAGATAAACTAAGATAAATGACTTAAGTGCTCAGTTTGTGGAGTAAATTGAAACCATACATCACAGGCTTTCATTATTTTATATTATAAATACTGTAAAGAGTAGGAAAGATGATTGAACAGTAATACAAAATTAGTACTAATTGTCATGACTCCCTTGATGAGGAAATGTGCTTTTAATACAAATAATGCGGAGTAATCATTATAACAAAAGTTAATTTTTTACCGCCCGTGATTGCGGGGTGATAATCAGAGGACTCTGACATCCATTAAATTGCCCTTCCCCGATCCCACATGAAGAAATGAAGGGATCTGTGTTAATTTTCAGGCTCCCTTTGATTGGGTGAACCTGTCTCCGTGTTGTGTGACACTCCTGCCACAGGTCATTGCCTGGTGCAGTGTACCATGAAACAAACAAATAGAAAAAGGCACCTTCTGGCACTTTAAGTTTCGCTGCCATCTGACTGCAGCCCCGGTGGGTTGAAATGATGAAAAGCACAGCCTTGGAAAAATCTTCCTATGGTTAGATTGGGAAAAATGAGTATGATTATCACATGTGCTGGGAAGGGCAGGATAGACAGCTGAAGTCATCTCAAAACTCCAGAGAGAGGAGGAAGACAAGAGGTCACAATTATATTCTGGTATCACACTCCCTTTCACGGAGATCTGATCTATTCGGTTTGTTCTTGGAGGGTGCTTAGGGAAGTTCTAATTAAGGGAAGAAAGAATTTTGACACATGTGAAGCAGAGATCAATATTTAGCACCATAATCAGCAATTCCTGATGGTTTGACAATGTCACCATCCACACTGTAACTATCCATTATTCCCGGCGAAGGGAGCCAGGCGGAGGCTAACAGGCTTACTGCAGGCTCTCATGAATCACGGCCAGCAGTGCCTCATTCACTTCTATTTGTCTTCCTTTTCATCTTCATTCATCCTTATAAAGCAGCCTGTGCTGCCACCAGCCTGGAGAGCCACCGTGGCTCTGTGCCGGGACGGAGCTGGGAACGCGCCCGGCGCGGGAATGGGGGCGATTCCTGCGGGAATGGGGGCGATTCCTGCGGGAATGGGGGCTGTTCCTGCTGGATCAGGGGGGCTTTGTGCCAGCTGAACCTGTGTCATGCCCTGTGACGTTGGTGGCTGGTGCACAAGAGGTTTCCAGAATTTGGTAATAGGTAGGAATGGGTAAGGCGCACCTCACGCAGGAACCTGGGCTCCCGGCTCCTCCAACAAGGAATGGAGAGATCAGGAGAGTTATTTTTAGGGTATGATCCTGTACCTGCTTAAATTGATGGCATCCAGCTCTAATGGTGCAGCAGCAAAAGAAAAATGGAGCAGGAGAAGGAGCTGAATCTCCAGTTTTTCCTACTTGTGCATGGAAGACCATCAATCATCCTGTTTACTGCCTGAACTCTGAGCGGAGCTGCTGGAGCATTAGAGAGAAGGATGACACACACACCAAGCCCCCATTTGTTTTCGTTTGTTCTCTCGGGATCACGGCTTTAATTGTTCAAGGGTGGAGAGCTGAGAGGTGCTCGTGGCTCTCATCACTTTACCCCATTTCCCCCCCAAAATGTGAATTCTGCTCCTCCCCAGGCACTCATGGCTGCTTCCCTTTAAAAACTGGATCTCTCCCATTTGGGAAGTGACTCAGGTGACTGCTGCTCATGTCTGAGCACTGAACCTTCAAAGCAAAATAATTTGGAAGAAATCCTGAGCTGAAAATGCTCTGTGCTGCCCAAGTTTCCTCACTGATTATGGAGACATTAACTGATGCCACACTCAGTTTATGAATCTTTCATAAACAATGACAAACTTGCACTGGAAAATGCTGTCACCCCCACTTTGTGTCTAGTGTTGATCAGAATCAAATGAAAACACAATTTGTTGGGGTGGGAGCACGGGGATGATGCTTTGGGTATGACAGGATCTGGAGACCCAGCTGATGTTCCCACCTGATTTAAAGCGAAAGGCAAATCGTTCAAACGGTGAAAACCAAAGTGTGAAATTTGGGATGCCTTCACACCCTTCCCTGGGGACACCTCCAGGTGCAAGGCAATGTAAGGGGGCTGCTTTTCCCAGGAATGGGTTATATCCTATGGAACAGCCTGGTGTTAATCCCCACAAAAATGCAAAGTTTTAATATCACTCCTCAGTCTCTTTGAATAAGAAATCAGGATTTTATATTCAAATACCTGAACAGCAGCATTTGGATTTCCATGCTGAGTTTCCAAGGATGTGAAGAGTGACTGTGATATTTGTCTGTTTGTTCTTACCTCTCTGGCACCGTTTTGGCAGAGCCGACGACCCTGCATGGCTCAAGCTTAAAGAAACAAACACTTTGTGTAATGGGATAGGATAATCTGAGGCCAGATAACGCCAAGTAGAAGATTTCCCGTTTCTCCTCGCAGTGCCATCCCCCAGCTCTGTGTTCAGGGCTGGGAAGGAGAGACCCGGCTTTTGCCATTTGCAGCCCGGCGTGGCCGGGGCTCCGGCAGCAGCCACCGGGCAGGGATGGCAGGGAGATGCTGACACCGCTCTCGTCCTGCCTGTCCCGAGCAGCGCTAATTAAGGGCTGTCCAACTGCGCTTGCTGTTGAGCTGCTTGCTCCGGTGGGTGACAGGGAACAGCCTTGGATCTGTCTGCAGAATGACATAACAAAGAAGGGGGGAGAAAAACCGGCCCTCGGAGAGGGTGGGCTGGGATGGAAAGCCCTGAACTAGGCTTGAATGACATATTTTGTTGTTATAAATATGTAATCTCAGATTAAGCTCCACAGCGTGCTATGTTTTCGCTTTCATTATATATTTATTAGTGCTCCAGTGGTTGCTCTAAGTGATAATTATAGAGGAGCATAAATTAATAAGGAACTTGGGGAATGATCTTCCCTTTGTTAGAAAGGTTATCAATAAATCTTCCCCTTTTTTTATTTTTTCTCTTTTTAAGAGCACGATGGTCAGCACTGCTGGCTGGCAAGTTTTGGGCTGGGGCTGGGGAGGGAGAAGGCTCCTCAGGGTGTTGAGGGACGCTGCACACGAGGTTTAGGAAAAGAGACGGAGCAGGGCTTGGGAAAAGAGACGGAGCAGCTCAGCTGGCAGAGCAAGGGCCAGGCTCACTTTTGTGCTCAGAGCCTTTCCCCAGGGCCAGCCCAGCAGAGCCTGTCCAGGAGCCCCTCTGGGTGCCCTGGAGCAGCAGGAAAGGCTCCCTGGGCTCCCGCAGTGACCCCTGGACACTGAGCAGGGCCTGGCAGTGCCACCTCCCTGGGCAGCTGTCCCCATCCCTGGGCAGCTGTCCCCATCATTGGGCACCTGTCCCCAGCCCTGGGCACCTGTCCCCACCTCTGGGCACCTGTCCCCAGCCCTGGGCACCTGTCCCCATCATTGGGCACCTGTCCCCAGCCCTGGGCACCTGTCCCCATCATTGGGCACCTGTCCCCAGCCCTGGGCAGCTGTCCCCACCCCTGGGCACCTGTCCCCATCCCTGGGCACCTGTCCCCACCCCTGGGCACCTGTCCCCACCCCTGGGCACCTGTCCCCACCTCTGGGCACCTGTCCCCAGCCCTGGGCACCTGTCCCCACCTCTGGGCACCTGTCCCCACCTCTGGGCACCTGTCCCCAGCCCTGGGCACCTGTCCCCACCTCTGGGCACCTGTCCCCACCTCTGGGCACCTGTCCCCATCATTGGGCACCTGTCCCCAGCCCTGGGCACCTGTCCCCATCATTGGGCACCTGTCCCCAGCCCTGGGCACCTGTCCCCATCATTGGGCACCTGTCCCCACCCCTGGGCACCTGTCCCCAGCCCTGGGCACCTGTCCCCAGCCCTGGCCGTGCCCCCCTGTCCTTTCCCAGCGCTCGCCTGCGCCGCCAACCAAAGAGCAAAGGTCTTTAACTCTTTAACCAAATTCCAATGTCTGCCAAATTCAATCGCTGTCATTCCCTCAGAAAAAGACACTGTAATATGTGCGTCCTGATCCAATTTTATAGAAAAAGACAGAATTTACATACTGTTTATTTAGTTAAGTCTCTAAAATCAATACCTTTGTCTGTAGCTCTTTTATTTAAAATACATCATGACATTGCAAACTGCTGTATAAATGAATTTTTCCAAACCACACATGTTGTTAATGTTTTTCTATTGCACATTTTTTTTAAAGTTTGAATCGTAGCATTTAATAGATCAACTTAAATGTATTTTAATATTGGATTACTAAAGAATGTTAAGTTTTACATTTCTAAAATTATAAATATTATTTCAAAAGGTCAGTCATTTGCCCAAGACTTATCTGTCCAATGGAGAACATATTTCAAACCATCCAGACACTGAAACTGATCATGTTAAATACTGAGAAAAAATGAAATCTCTTAATAATATATCTTTTCTTCAGTAGTGGAGAGAGAGAAAAGAGCAGCCTTGGACAACAAGCCTGATGAATACTCGTGTAGGCTGCCAGCAATGCTTCAGGAAAAGAGAACCCTTTCTTTTGGGGGAAGACCTGGAATTGATGGTCTTCATTCACACATGGGCTAAAGTGTGTTTTGGAGCCTGTAAGCAGGTGTAGAAAACAATTCTCCTAATGAAAATTTATTAAATAGAATCTGTTTGCCAACATTTATTTAATTTAAACTATTGAATAGATTTTTTTAAACACAATTCCCACCGGTGTTTTGGCCTGAGCCGGGTCTCAGGGCCCAGGTCAGCCTCAGCTTAGCTCTGAGCTCGACTCATTACTCGTCAGTAACTTCCCATGACTGAGGAAGCTGGGTGTGTGTGAGCCAGGTGAGCCCCAGAGCTGGTGATTTCCCTCATCCCAGCTGAAAACTGGCCAGGTCTGAGGGGCTTGCTCTCACCTGGCTGACAGCACTGCCTGTGCCAGGAAATGTGGGCACTGAGCACTGGAATGGCTGAGCCTGTGATGCTCCTCAGCACTCACTGGTGCAGTTTTACCAGATTGCATTTTGTAAGAGATGAGTCTTTTTACAGAAAGGAAGTTTTTGAGCGCTGGTGAACATCACTGGAGCAGTTTGCTGTAAGCTCTGGTGAACATCACTGGAGCAGTTTGCTGTAAGCTCTGGTGAACATCACTGGAGCAGTTTGCTGTAAGCTCTGGTGAACATCACTGGAGCAGTTTGCTGTAAGCTCTGGTGAACATCACTGGAGCAGTTTGCTGTAAGCTCCCACTCTGTGCTGGGACCTGTTCATGAGCAAAGGCTCCGGCAGGGGAAGCTGGGATGGATCAGAACCTCCCCTCTGTGATGCTCAGCTCTGAGCACCATGCAAGGCAGCCTTCAGGGGTGACCTGAGCAGGGAAAGGCTCTGGAAGTGCCCCAGGGAAGGTCAGAAGGGCTTGGAGCAACCTGGGATAGTGGGAGGTGTCCCTGTCCACGGCAGGGAATGAAATGGGTTTTAAGGTCCCTTCCAAGCCATTCCAGTCTGGTATTCCATGATTGTACAATTATCCCCGCTGTGAAACTTCACTCGGTGTGGGAGTTTGGAGAAAAGATCGACGAATTTAAAGATCAAATATGGTTGCTGTGGAATTCCAATATTCCTCACTGCCAGGATGGCCTGGGAGAAAGTGTAAAATCATTCCTGGAAAGCTCTGCAGGTGATACCAGGATGGTTGTGTCATCCTCTGGGTATGGGAGGCTTTGGCTGTTCATAGTAGTGGAAATAAAAACCAGGCATCAAATGTCATTTCTTTAGTTTCAGTGTTTGAGTCCTTGCCCTGCTTTTCTTAGAAAGTGGATTTATTCTTTTGTGATTTCTCATTTAAAAATGCAAACAAAACCTTTTTATTGATTTGTGTGTATTGGCAGAATTACTGTAATTGCATCAAATGACATAATTGGTGTAAATAGGTATAATGATGTCATTAGCATGTGTGATTGTGACATTTAACAGTGTAATTAAAATGTATAATGACATGGTAAAAGTCCTTATTAAAGAATGCCAGAAAAGCTCTGCAGGTGGACAGAGCAGGATTTTAAAAATTCAATATTGCTGTCACTCTTTCATGTTCTTTTCAAAGCAGCAAAAGCCATTAGGTCACATCAAAACTGATGTTTAAACCCACAGGTCTGTTCCCGGGAAGGCTTTTTCCACTGGGAAGGTTCCAGCAGCACCTCGGTGGTTTCAGGGGACCTGTTGTGGGTGGGAGGATCTGCCCAGCCCACCTGTGCTCCCGGGGTCCAGCCTTTCCAGGGACAGCACAGCGTTCCCTGTTCCCATGGGCACGGGCGCTCCAGGAGGAGAACTCGGCTGGGAAGGGACCCCAGGGACCCCACGGGCTCAGAGCAGCACTCACTGCCCCTGAGGTGGCAGCTCCCAAGGGCCTGGAAATGGCCAAGGGGTGAATGGATGCAGCAGGCACAAAGGGATTTCACTGCATTCACCTGGACACCCCCAGGGGAAGGGCACTCTGTTCCCAGGGGATGATCCCTGCTGTGCCCCAATCATGGCTTTGCCATGATGTTTGTGGGCTGTGCACAAATGGCAGAGGATGTGCCAAAGTTTTACAGAATCATGGAATCCCAGACTGGTTTGTGTGGGAGGGACCTCAAATCCCATCCCATGGCACCCCTGCCGCAGACAGGGGCACCTCGCACTGCCCCAGCCTGCTCCAAGCCCATCCAACCTAAAGCAAATTGAGGAAAAGTTAATAAAGGAGTCCCAGAATGTTTTGGATTGGATTCTTAATAGAACAAATGACGAGTATGGGATCATTGGAACATCATAATGTAGCACTGCATTTATTTATGGTGAGTCTAAACTTTGCTTGGAAATCTGTCCCTTGTCCAAAATCTGGTCATTCTGGTGCTGAACGAGGGGCTCTTGTGCCCCCTGTGCTAAGGAATGCTGAGTTCATTCAGCTCTGGGACTATTGGAGTATTTACTGTTCATAAATGATGAGGCAAAGTCCAACCAAATGTGAATTATGTTCTCACTAATTTAATAACACAAAACGTTTTTTCTCACCTAATGTGTTAATAACAGCCTGTGTTGACACCACAGGGATAATCTCATTCCGAGAGCAGTTTCTGCAAGGAGCTCCTGTGAAACTCTCGGGGGGTCTCTGGGAGCAGGGATTGCCACCCCACGTGGGTGCAACTCACACAAGTTCTGACCAGAAATAAATATTTTTCAGGTGAAAATTACTGTTTTTATTTTTTTTTTCAGCAGGTTGTACTTGGCCTGCGACTGGTAAGAAGAGCAGAATGAGTAAATGTTAGTCCCCCAGCAGGGGAGGTTTGAGTAGGCACTGAGTTAGTGGGGAGCACTAAAGGGCAGGGCCAAGGAACTGTGTTTGAGCGTTTGTTGTCAGGCTCCAGAGCGCTCTGCATTCCTCTGCAGCGCTGCTGAGGCTGGACTGCCCACCTCTGCAGGTGTGAGATGTGCAGACGTGGCTGGCTGGGAGCTGCTGTGCCCCTCAGGAAACACCAGCTGCTGGATGGAGAGGATGGCTCTTCATGGAATCATGGAATGACCTGCGTTGGAAGGGACTTCAGAGCCCACCCAGTGCCACCCTGCCACGGCAGGGACACCTCCCGCTAGCCCAGGCTGCCCCAAGCCCCAGTGTCCAAGCTGGGTGCTTCCCAGGATGGGACTCCCTGGTTTGTCTGGGCAGCCTGTTCTCTGGGCAGCCTGTTCTCTGGGCAGCCTGTTCTCTGGGCAGCCTGTTCTCTGGGCAGCCTGTTCTCTGGGCTGTGCACAGCACACCTGTGGGATGGTTCCTGCTCAGCTGGGATCCCTGTCCCAGTGCTTTTGCCAAGGAAACCCTTGTCCAGCTGCCCCAGCTGCTGGGCCCAGCCTCCTCAGGGGGCTGCAGGCGTGTGGGGTTCCCTCTCTGGGGTTCACTCCCTGGGGTTCCCTCTCTGGGGTTCCCTCTCTGGGGTTCCCTGCCTGGGGTTCCCTCTCTGGGGTTCACTCCCTGGGGTTCACTCCCTGGGGTTCCCTCCCTGGGGTTCCCTCTCTGGGGTTCACTCCCTGGGGTTCCCTCTCTGGGGTTCACTCCCTGGGGTTCACTCCCTGGGGTTCCCTCCCTGGGGTTCACTCCCTGGGGTTCCCTCTCTGGGGTTCCCTCTCTGGGGTTCCCTCTCTGGGGTTCACTCCCTGGGGTTCCCTCTCTGGGGTTCACTCCCTGGGGTTCCCTGCCTGGGGTTCACTCCCTGGGGTTCACTCCCTGGGGTTCCCTCTCTGGGGTTCCCTGCCTGGGGTTCCCTCTCTGGGGTTCACTCCCTGGGGTTCCCTGCCTGGGGTTCACTCCCTGGGGCTCCCTCCCTGCCCAACAGCCGAGGCTGCCAGCAGGGAAGGCTCTGGCCAGGCTGCTCTGACATGGGCAGACCCCGCTGTGAGGGGAGACACCTTCCACCCCTCACCTCTGCCCAGAGGCTTTGCAGATCCTGCCCCTTCCATCAGTGCCTGGCACAGCTCGGGTTGTTGTGTCTCACAGGGTGAACAGCCACACTCCTGTGGGTGTCTGGTGTGAGCACAGGCTCATGGTGACACAGCTCGGGGTGTTGTGTCTCACAGGGTGAACAGCCACACTCCTGTGGGTGTCTGGTGTGAGGCTCATGGTGACACAGCTCGGGGTGTTGTGTCTCACAGGGTGAACAGCCACACTCCTGTGGGTGTCTGGTGTGAGGCTCATGGTGACACAGCTCGTGGGCACGTGCTTAGAGACAGACAGAAAGGATTGGCCTCCAGGCCGTAGCAAGAGCAGTTTCCTGTGCCCTGAGCCAGGTGTATAATTTGAAATAATGGTGTGTCAATAGTGCTTGTAGGAAATTGGTGTAGAATGGGAGCTTCAGAATCTTCAGCCTGCCAGGAGGGCTGAGCAGCTTCCCACAACAGGCCCCACATCCCAGTGTGGCTCCAAAAAGATGTGTGGTGGCTGTCCCAGATGGGATTGTGCTCTGCTGTGAGGATGGGAGCGCTGAGTCCTGCCTGAGTCCCTGGAATAATGCCCTGGAATTCCAGGGAGCAGGGAAGGCTTGCTCCAGATCGTGCTGGTGATTTTAGCCCAGGGCTGAGGTGGCACGGTGCTTTTGGCAGGATCTGTGTCTGCATATGGATTATGGATGTAGCTTTAGGTGACTCTGTTAAATCACAGATTTAACACTGCTACCCCAAACTATTAAACTGTCCAAACTAGAGGAGGGCACTGTTAATTCAGCAAATAATTTAATGTGCTGAATGCTGTAAGGGGTTTGGGGCCACTGGACATCACACTGTAATTGCTCATTTAACTAATTTAGCAAATCCCACAGCAGCTGGACAGTTTTATTTATTTAGATATGGATTCTGTATTATTATGGATTCTATACTATTTAAAGATGCATTTTGAACTGATTCACTTAAACCTCTACAAAGAGGAGATCCAGGTCTCATTGTGATTTACTCTTTTCCTTCTCCTGGTACCATTTGCTGTTTGTGGGAAGTTCATATTTCAGCGCAAAGAGGATAATTTTATTACTCTAATTATTGTTTGCTAAATTATAGAGTTTAAATGGTGACTAAGTAGTTCTTGTACCATCTCCAAGTCAGAATAGCCGGTAATGCCGTGTGTGAAAGGGATAATTTCAGATGGATATAAGGGTGTATCAAGCAAGGCAGTTAATTTAGGAGTTTGCCTAATTTCCTAACTGCTTCTATTTCCTTAATACATTTATACTATAATGTGCACTAAACATATTAAAATGCGTTATCAGTCGCTTAGCAAACCTCCCTGAAGATGTTTGTATTCATGAGGCAAGTGTAAGCAGAAGAAACACAGCTTTATTTCACTTACTCCACTGCTTTGTTCATTAAGCTAATTACTGTATTCTACATCCTTCTTTTTCATCTCGCTTGTTTCTGGAGCTTGATCCTTTCCCAACCCTGAATCGACTGTTACTGAACAGTTGAAGCTGAACAGGAAGGAATTGCAGGTGTCAACTCACAGTTTACAAATATGACATCTCCTCTGGCATAGCTGGAAATATGAAATATTGATTTATGTGCAGTAAAAGGTCTTATAAAAATGATCACATACACATGAGAGATTAATGCGCTGGAGATCAATAGAAATTTCATTCTTGACGCTAGACTGTCACCTATGGTGAAATGCTAAAATACAGAAATCAATATTATCTATGAAATGTCAAATTTATTATAATTATGAGGATGAAAGCTGGCCAAGTGGCTCCCAGGAGAGAAGGAAGGATAGGTTACTGTGCTGAAGCATCCTTCATGTCCCTTGTTCACTTGCTGCCAATTTGAGAGCAATATTGGTGCAGGGGGTTTTCAGGCATTATGTATCACCGTGCAGGAACAAATTCCTCCTGGAATATTTAACTCTTGAATCTGACAATAACACAGGCGTCTCGGCAGCCAAACGGCTCGGGGGGTTTGGGGAGTACAGTGCCTGGGGGCTGTGGGAAATGTGCCAAATGCAGAGACATTTCTGGGTGGGTGGAGGGCTGAGCCCAGCCTGCTGAGGGAGCTGAGCCACAGAGGGGGGTGAAACCCCTGGAACTGGGGTGCTCCTGCTCTTCTGTGTGCTGGGGGGATCAACCTGATAGCAGGATTTACATTTTATGGGCTCAGCTCTCAGCTTCGCTCATAAAATATGGCCCTTTGGTCCCTACTGCCATGCAGGGATTCCTGAAGGGATTTGTACAAGTGTGTGCCAGTGATTGTCTCACTGAAGGGATTTGTACAAGTGTGTGTCAGTGATTCACCCACTGAAGGGATTTGTACAAGTGTGTGCCAGTGATTATCTCACTGAAGGGATTTGTACAAGTGTGTGTCAGTGACCCCTGAAGGGATTTGTACAAGTGTGTGTCAGTGACTCCTGAAGGGATTTGTACAAGTGTGTGTCAGTGATTGTCTCACTGAAGGGATTTGTACAAGTGTGTGCCAGTGATTGTCTCACTGAAGGGATTTGTACAAGTGTGTGCCAGTGATTGTCTCACTGAAGGGATTTGTACAAGTGTGTGCCAGTGATTGTCTCACTGAAGGGATTTGTACAAGTGTGTGTCAGTGATTGTCTCACTGAAGGGATTTGTACAAGTGTGTGTCAGTGATTATCTCACTGAAGGGATTTGTACAAGTGTGTGCCAGTGATTGTCTCACTGAAGGGATTTGTACAAGTGTGTGTCAGTGATTATCTCACTGAAGGGATTTGTACAAGTGTGTGCCAGTGATTGTCTCACTGAAGGGATTTGTACAAGTGTGTGTCAGTGATTCACCCACTGAAGGGATTTGTACAAGTGTGTGTCAGTGATTGTCTCACTGAAGGGATTTGTACAAGTGTGTGCCAGTGATTGTCTCACTGAAGGGATTTGTACAAGTGTGTGCCAGTGATTGTCTCACTGAAGGGATTTGTACAAGTGTGTGTCAGTGATTCACCCACTGAAGGGATTTGTACAAGTGTGTGTCAGTGATTCACCCACTGAAGGGATTTGTACAAGTGTGTGTCAGTGATTCACCCACTGAAGGGATTTGTACAAGTGTGTGCCAGTGATTGTCTCACTGAAGGGATTTGTACAAGTTTGTGGCAGCCAACTCACTTCATGTATTGAGTTTACAGTCTCCCCAAAACTAACCCAATATGGTTAGGAAACCCAATTGGCAAGGAAAGAATAACAGATCACACCTTCTTCACACTTTTTCCTTTGTTGTAGACCTCTGATGGAAGTGGGAATTTGTAATTAGTAAAAAACCTTCTGATATCTGGGGATGCTGTTAAATATCTGATGCCATGGCAAAGGGTTTGACTTCTTGCAGGTGAATCCTGTCTTTTCTGATGCCTTCTATTTCTGTTGCATAGGGAATTTGATTTCAGTTATTCAGTGTTAGCCATGTAAAAACACTCCCTTTATATTCCTTTTCTACTCTGCACCTCTTTGGTGCTTTGGTTCTGTTCTGCTTTGACTGCTGACCAGCCAAAATATCCTCCTGTCTTTATTTCCCCACTCTGAGTGGCCCTTCTGCACCTCAAGGACCACAGGTACCTTCATCTAACCCTTTGGAAGTGCTGTTATCTGTAATTTTACCTTCCTTTTCAGTGAAAAAAACTTTGCTTTACTTTTGTGATTTCAGGAACATCCCCCAGACAGGAAGGTGAGAATACTCCCCCTCCCTATGGGATTATTCCTGCTGCCTTTGTCTTTGGAAGGAAAAATGCCTTTTGGCTTATCAATATTTCCTTCTCCTAATCTGCCCCACCCAGTCCTGGCCCTGTCTGCCTTCCTGTGGCTTTTTTGGGGCAGCAAACTGGTACTTTTATCAATCAGTGGCAGAATCCACCTGCAGGAGTGGGGCCACATTCGGGTTATGGTGAGACCTGGACTCACCTGAGCTCCTTCAATGGGCAAAGAGCCTCTGAGAAGTTGATTTCTTGTTATTTCTTGTTAATGTGCAGAGAAATAGCTCTGCCCCACACCCAGAGCAGGAGAGAGCTGTGTGTTGTTGTGACACCTGTAGGGGCGAGGGCCGGGCTCCAGGCGCCCCAGGGCTCCTGGGAAGGGCAAGTCCTGCTTTCCTCTGCTTTTCCAAGCTGCAAATTCATTGGCACAAAGATGTTGCCTGGTCCTCCTGACAAATTGGGTTTGGGCTAGAAAAAGCAGTTAATGCCTGGTTTAGTTTTGCTTTAGAAAGGAAGTGGTCATTCATGAGGAATGTGTGGATCCCAGGATTTTTGCCAGGGCACCACGGTTTGGGGCCAGTGCTGATCCAAAGGTTTCAAGCTGACACTGGAGCATTTTTACCCCATTTTACAGAGGATAAAATTGCTGCACCAGGAGATTTGTGCCGGTGTCTTCAAACACAGAAGATGTTTGGTTTGTAGAATCACAGAATCATTGAGGCTGCAAGAGACCTCCAGGCTCATCAAGCCCAACCTTCAGCCGAATCCCCCCGTGCCCACCAAGCCACATGTCCACTCCTTTTCCCGACATTTCCAGGGATGGTGACTCCAGCAGTGCCCTGGGCAGCCTGTGCCGGTGCCTGACCACTCCCCCAGGGCTGGAATCTTCCCTGATATCCAGCCTGGGCCCCCTCAGCACAGCCTGAGGCCATTTCCTCTCGTCCTGCCCCTGCTCCTTGGGAGAAGAGACTGACCCTCACCTGGCTGCCCCCTCCTGCCAGGGAGATGAGGAGAGGTTCTTCAGGCAGTTTGAGAGCAGCTTTTCAGGGAGATTGTTTCCCAGGAAAATGGTGAAAAACACAAGCCCAAATCAGGGTCTGGGTTTCAGATACCCCCAGGGAGCGGAGCTGCTCCTGGGGCTGTTGCTGAACGCAAAGCACATCTGTGGGGAAGGAGTTAGTGCAGAGGGGAGCAGCAAGACAGAATCTGCACCTTCCACACTGCCTGGGCTCTGCCAGACTCCACACTCTTCACTCAGAGCCATTCTGGGAGGGATGCTTAACAAAAATACAGATATTCCCCATCAAAGGGTGTCTGTGGCAACCACACACCCACCTGGCTCCTCCATGAGGAGATTCTGGTGCTGCTGTTGACAACTGAATGGACTGAACAGATCATTCGGTGAGAAAAGAATTCTTTACCACCTTTAATTGTGAAATAATTTCTTACTCATACACATTCATTTCCTAACACTTCCCTTTTCCAGACCCTTTGCCTTTTAATGCATTTCCAGTTAAGCAAACAAGTAGATGGGGTTGATTTCTGCCTGTAATACACACTTTGCTTTTCTATTTTTCCTTTTACTTGTAGGAAGAGGCAGAGAAGGAAGAAAAAGATTTTTTTTTTTTTTTGTATTATTACACTGTAGCATTTACACAGTTTTTCTAAATAGAGATTTGGGGAGATTTTTTTTCACCTTTTTCCCAGCTTCTTAAGGTTTTTCTGTACCTCAAGTAGCCAAAGCAGTTCAAGTTAATGCACCACACTTTAAGAGATAGGCATTTCTTGCAGTCAGGTCTCAATTAAGAGATAAAAGACAAAAAGTGCAAAGCACTTGATAAAGCTCAGAATACAAGGAGCAGCATGGAAGTGCTTGAAGCTGTCCATAGCGATAACTGGATAGCCAGCTGGAATCTTCTTGAAATGAAGTGGGTGCTCTAACTTATCAAATTCCACATATGGGGAAATTATTGGTGCCCACAGGGGTGATTAACACGAACTCAGTGGGTCAGAAACAAGCTGGGATAAAGGTGAGGGCTGTATCTGACTATCACCACCAAATGGAGCCATTTGGAGGGAGATAGCGGAGGGTTTTCGCCTCCCTGTATCTCCGGCGGTGCAGGCTGTCAGGGGAGAGGCACAGGGGAAGCTGCATACCCAGAGTGTGCTGGATAATGTGCAAATTGCAGTGCACATTAAAATGTAATCTATTTTAATAAGTCATATTAAGATTACATTTTAGATAATTGTGTGTTTATCTTATACAACAAATATTTGCCCTGCTGTACGGAGTCCCTGTCACTCTCTCGCGCTCTCTTTAAATTCCAAGTGCCAGCACCAAAGGAGAGAGCAGCATTTAACGGAGGGGAGCTCAGGTGAGCCAGGCTGGGAGGTGAGGAGGGGCTGGTCAGTCCTGGTGGCACTGCCAAGGGCAGTGTGGGCACGGAGCCCTGGCTCCCTCCTGGCCCAGGACAAGCCCAGGGCAGCTGCCAGGCCCCGGGGTGTGCGGGGCTCCCCGGGCTTGGCTGAGGCTTTGGGGTCCAGCCAGGTCTGACTGACACTGACACTCCCTGCCCTGGTTTTGGGGCTCTTGGGGCCCATCCAGGCGTGTCTCTGGTGGTTCCCAAGGTGAGGGGGTCCTGTAGCCCCCTCCTGCAGGCAGTGCTGGGCTGCAGCTCCCTCACCAGCAGTGCCTGACACCATCCTGCTCCTCCCCGTGCTGCCCTGGCACTCCTGCAAAACCCAGCGAGTGGCTGCCCTCTGTGCCCTCAAACCCCCCTCACAGGTCCCTCTGCCACAGTTCCTGCAGAGGAGTTCCTGCAGAGGAGTTCCTACAGAGCAGTTCCTACAGAGCAGTTCCTACAGAGGAGTTCCTACAGAGCAGTTCCTACAGAGCAGTTCCTACAGAGCAGTTCCTCCAGGACAGCTCCTCCAGGACAGTTCCTGCAGGACAGCTCCAGGACAGCTCCAGGACAGCTCCTCCAGGACAGCTCCAGGACAGCTCCAGGACAGCTCCTCCAGGACAGCTCCTCCAGGACAGCTCCAGGACAGCTCCTCCAGGACAGTTCCTGCAGGACAGCTCCAGGACAGCTCCAGGACAGCTCCTCCAGGACAGTTCCTGCAGGACAGCTCCAGGACAGTTCCTGCAGGACAGCTCCAGGACAGTTCCTGCAGGACAGCTCCAGGACAGTTCCTGCAGGACAGCTCCAGGACAGCTCCTCCAGGACAGCTCCTCCAGGACAGTTCCTCCAGCTCCTGTTCCAGCTGTCCCTGCTCCAGGGCTCAGCACCCTGGCCTGGCTCCCCCTCCCCTGTGGGGTTTTGGGCTCCCTGCTCTCTCCTGTGGAGTTTGTGCAGCCTCCAGGCAACAGCCCTGTCACTGCTGCTGCTGACAGGAGACTACACCAGACAGAAGTCTTGTTACCAGCCTTCCGAGGCCTGGCTTGGGATGCTGTTTGAGGCTTCATTGTGAAATTATTGGAGTACAGGCCTGGAACAGAATGATTTTGTGCCCTTTTAAGGCTTTTGTCGTTTACTCATCACTCCTGTTTTAGCGTGGTTGCTGCTGCTGGCTGTGATTTTGTTTCCCCAGGGCTGTGAAGCTGTTTGAGGTGTTCCTGGGCTGTGCTGGGGAGCCAGAAGCTGATTTGGAGCTGACACCTGAGTGTTTCAAGGGTGATGGGGACGATGGAGGAGCCACACCTGAGCCATGGCCGGGCAGGCTTTCGAAACAGCCAAACTCCCATGGTTTAGATCAGTAATATATATTAAAATAACAACATTTGCTTTTTAGTTATGGTCAGCAGAAGCTGAGTATTCAGATAAAAAGATTCCTGGGCATCCTGGAGTGCTTGTTCCTCCTTACTGGACCATCCCAGATCCTGGGCTCCCACGGCAGCTGGGCTGGCCAGACACCTCTGTTTTGTGCACACACCACACAATTTATTCAGCCCCAGAGCCCATCTCCCTTATTTGCTTATTCCACGAGCAGTTTTTATTCATTTCTGATAGATTTTCCCCCTACTTTCTCAAGTACACTGCAATTTCCAGCCCAGTATTTGCTCAGCTGACAGCACTGTAATCGATGGCTGAAAATAAGGCTAAATCTCGGCATTTCTGTTAAAAGAAAGTGTTTGGGAACAATCAGATGAACA
This sequence comes from Pseudopodoces humilis, assembly GCF_049639895.1. Taxonomy (NCBI): domain Eukaryota; kingdom Metazoa; phylum Chordata; class Aves; order Passeriformes; family Paridae; genus Pseudopodoces; species Pseudopodoces humilis. Next base: position 779,897 of record NC_142207.1, read on the forward strand.
ATGGTGTGGGCAATAAAACTTTGAGTGAAATGGGGCTGGCACAGGCTGACCCTGGCTCTAATCTTTGTTCTTGCCATGGGGCTGAATGTCAAGAGGTGAGTTCTGGTGACATCCCTGGGGCTGCAGGGTTGAGGGCACCGAGCACCTCCCTCCCTGGCCACAAACAAACTAACAGCTTCAAATGCCTCTTAACCTTCATCTCCATGAGCTTCAAAGGATCAGCATGAGATGTGTCTCCATCCCTCATCGCAGCAGAAATCCAGGGACAATGTGATCAGTGGGCTCAGGGGCTGTGCCTCCTCTCCTCCAAATGTCTGCTTTTATTCTGCTTCCCTTGAAGAGGAATCAGAGGGGAAAGCAGGGAGGGTTGTGGTGCAGATCCTTCTTTCCTGCAGGTATTTGTACCTCTGATGGAGTAGATCCAAAAAAAGACTCTAAAAAGTGTTTGGGGAGACTTAAGATCTCACCTGAAGCAATTTTAATGTTTATTTTCTATTTATTGCTTGTGACTATATAATATAACAACACCATATATTATATATAATAGTTTAAATATAATTATGAAAAATATAATATAATATATGATATAATATAATATAGTATAATATAATATAATATAATATAATATAATATAATATAATATGATATAATATAATATAATATAATACAATATAATACGATATAATACGATATAATATAATATAATATAATATAATATAATATAATATAATATAATATAATATAATATAATATAATATAATATAATATAGCATAATATAATATAATATAATATAATATAATATAATATAATACAATATAATATAATACAATATAATATATATTATTAATATAAATATATCTTTGTGATCATTATAGCAATTATAGTATTATATACACTATATAATAATATCTATTATATAATACATATAATAATAATAATAATATAAATAGATATAATTAAATAATAATTATATATAGTAATAATGGAGAATTTTGATACCCAGTAAACTTTTCCTTTTTTGTGTTTTTCTCCATTTTCCCTTGGTGTTTTCCCTCCTGGCTGCCTGTGGATGCCCCGTGTTAGAGCAGGGGCAGGTTTGAGCAGCTCAGCGTTGTGCAGGTGAGGTTCCCCCGACACGTGTGCTGGCTTTCTCCCCGTTTAACGCTGCACCACCGGCTCTGCTCCCCCGTTAACGGGAGAAGGGCGTGCTGGGGAGCAGCCCAGAGCTCCCCTGGGACACAGCAGGGCTGAGCCTGCCTGGGATGGGATGCTGGGAAGTGCAGCCACTCCAGGAGTGTGTTCTAGGGTTTGATATTCCATGGAGGTGTTTCTGGAGCTTGGGCTGGTGCCTGGGGAAATACCATCCACTCCCTGGAAAAAAGTAAAGGAAACGTCTCCAGCACCGTGTTCTACTCTGAGCAAAGCAAACTGTGAGTAAAGGAAAGGTTAATCAAAGTTGTATCTTGCTAAAAGGAAAGTTGAATTGTGCTCCTTGCCCACGTGGCCAGGAGCTGCAGAGATCCAGGAACGACCAGGGCTGCTGCAGGTGAGAAAGGCACCGTGCTGTGCTCGCTGCTGGATGGCTTTACCCGGGAGGTTCAGTTTCCAGCTGCTCAGAGGGACTTGGAGTCAGGAAATTCCAGAATGGTTTGGGTTGGAAGGGACCTCAGAGCCCATCCAGTGCCCCCCTGCCATGGCAGGAACACCTCCCACTGTCCCAGGTGCCCCCAGCCCCAGTGTCCAGCCTAGCCTTGGGCACTGCCAGGGATCCAGGGGCAGCTCTGGGAATTCCATCCCAGGGCCTCCCACCCTCACTGTATAAGAACTTCTTCCTTGAGCCTCTCTGGGGTCAGCACTGCCCTGTTTGTGACCCCACCAGGGGGACAAAGGAAGGACAAAAGGGGTAGGAAGCAGCTCCAGGAATGTGGGAGCTTTGGCATTCATTGCCCTGAGCTGCCACTTGTGATGCAGATGTGAGATCTGAGTTGTTCCAGGCTGTGTTCAGAGGTCATCCCAGGCTGGCCATGCCTTTATTTCAGCTTTTATTTTTTTTTTTTCAGGTATTGCTGAAATCACTGAAAACAGGCACAAGGAATGTCCCTGGAAAGGGGGATTATCCCTGGAAAGTGGGGAAATCTGGCATTTATTGAGGACCACTTTTTCCCAAGCAAAGGAAAGCTGTACCCTATGGCACTGCCTTAATTCCCTTTATTATTTCAAGCAGTGTGGACTGGCACTTCCCCACCACAGCTGATCTGACAGCCTGCTCGGGTTTGCCTTTTCCTTTTGGAGGCACAGGGCAGGGAGGCTCCCAGTTCCAGCCCTGTTTGATAGCCTGCCACAACCTGAGCTAAGCAGGTGGCAGGGTGAAGTATAAAAGCTTCACCAAACAAAGAATTTTTATTTCCTGGACTGTGACTGCAGGGGAGGAATTGTGAGAGCAATACAAGAACCTTGCAGCCAAAGAGCATCCCCAATTTTTAAATGAACAGTTTGATTGTTCTTTCATAAAGCTATGCAGATTAACAACAATTTACAAATAAAAGAGGGGTTTGTGATGATTGGCCACTGAAAAAAATAGCAAATTACAAAGTGGGTTATTATTTCCCGAGAAATTGGTTTCCAAAGCTGCCTGGATAAACTGTCTTTGTCCACCTGGGAGCTGTGAGCAGTACCAGTGGCCACAGGCTGGTTTTCCTGGGATTTCCCTGGGACAGGTGACAGAGTGGGTGGCTTTGGGGGGCCAGAGCTCTGCTCCCCCTCCTCCCCAGCCACCAAGCCCAGGCCAGCAGCCCCGTGGGCTCTGCAGAGAGCCCCTGAGCAATAAACACCCCTGGCCCTGCTGGAATTAATAAAGTTAGTTTGAGCTGAAATGGCGCTGATTTGCTTCCCTGTTTTCATAGGTGATTTCACTAAGCAGCAGCACTTACTAATCCCACATTCACATAGATAGAAGGTCAAAGTTGGTCAGTGAGCCAAGAAATACCATATCAGGGTTTCTTTCCTCTCCAATTGAAAGAGGTATAAATTGTGGAATTAGTGTATTGATTGAAGGCTACAACTTCAAGCAATCAGTTTTTCTGGCTTGACAAGATTATTTTATCCTACTTTTCTTTTATTATTATGTGTTGTATTTGAGTCATCCTTCAGGCAGATGAAGTGACAGCTTGATTTAACTCAATAAAATCCAGCAGTTAGGAAACCTACTGAGCCGAACAAAAGCGGAGGGCGGCTGCGAGGGAAGGTGCTCGGTGGTGTAAGCAAGCAGAGCGTGCTGCAAGGACACAACATTAACGGGAATTAGGCTCTAATCAATGCATTTCTATGGAAACTCGGCACAAATCTGTAAGGCCTTCGTGCTGGGCCAGCGGACGAGTAATTCTGCCTTTCCTACCAACGAGTAAAAATGAAATTTCTGCTGCCGCGGAGTCCTGAAAGCGACGGTTTCATTGGAGCTGTGCTTTGCTGGAACTGCAGAGAGCTGGATTTTGGTGCTTCTCTGATAAGTGATGCTTAAGCAGGGGATTGTAATTATGTGGGAATTAAAATAGTGATAAAGTAAGTAAAAATAATAACAAAATAAATCTGGATAGGAAGTTTTTGCTTGGGTGTAGGTCGGTGAACACAAATCCTAAAGTGTGCATTTTTGTCTTCACAAGGGTTTTTCCTCTTGATCCCTCCTGCGTTGTGTGTGGAGCAAACAGCCCAGAAATGGGATGGTGTAAGGCTGCTCCTCTTCCTCCTGCACTTCCCAGAGGTCCTGGTGTAACCAGCTCTGAGGATGTGCTTGAACTGGGGTCAGTAAATGCCCCATTTCCCCTCTGTCTGTGTGGGTCAGGGCTGTGCAGTGGGATTGGGACTGGGATTTGTTGCAGGGAAATGGGAACCTGCTGGAGGGGGGTGACCCGTGTTGGCTCGTGGGCTAAAGAAGGAGGTGGCCAAGGTGCGGCAGAGCAGAGCAGCGGGGCCAGAACGGGCCTTGCCTCTGCAGCCCAGAGGTGCAGTGGGGTCTGCTCACTGCTGCTGCTTCCTCGGCAGGTGGGCAAGGGAAAAGTGCTTTATTGATGGGTGAAAAATGGTTATTTACATCCCTGGCAGTGTCCCAGGCCAGGCTGGACGGGGCTTGGAGCACCCTGGGATGGTGGGAGGTATCCCTGCCCACGGCAGGGGTGGGATGGGATGGGCTCCCAACCCAAATCATTCTGGGATTCTGAGATTTGCTGCATTTTAATCGTAATTTTATTTGGGTGATGAGTTCAAGATCCCAATTATCTGTGTTAATTAGTAAATGATCTCTTGCTGAGTTTTCTTGAAGAGCCACTGATTTGGCTGGTAGGTTTGGGTTGGTTTCTTTCCCACTTGGACTATTTTTGCACACGTGCATCTGAAATGTTCATGGGTGCTAGAATCGCTTTTAAAGTTGCATTTCATGGTATACAAATGCATGTAAAATCCACTGCATTAAGCAGCACTCCCGTGGCAGACAGCACTGAGGCAGTTTGTGGGACTCTCCCAGTGAGCTCTGGATCCACACTTGTCCCGCCTGTTCCATCTCAGTTCCTGTCATCAGTGTGATTAAAAGCAGCAAAAGGACAGCTCCCACTTAATGTCTCAGGTGAAAGCCCAGGCTGCTGCCCCATTATTTTAAAAACCATGGTTTGCAACTTTCAGACCATGCATTAACATTCACTAACTTGTGTGTAATTTCTCCCAGCCAACACTTTACCATTTAAAGTTGTTTTCATCTTCCCGTGGAACAGCATATATTGTCATGATCTCCTTAAACTGCAGTTTGGTAAATGACTTGTTTAAATTTAAGGAAAAGAGGTTGTTGATAAGTATAGTTTTCTAATACTCTTCCTCAGCTGTCATTTACTTTGACTAAATTTATTTAAACCACCTTAACCTTTCAGAGAAAGGCCAGGAGATGTTTAAAAGAATAATATGTGTCTGACATTTTGGTTTACCAAAAGGACACCATCATAATTCTGTAGTGCCTCTGTTAAAAATAAGCTAAGAAAAGAAAACTAAAATCTCTTTTTCTTTCTGCTTAATTTTGAAAGAATGGAAGGAAACGTGATTGATCGTTGCATTAGGAAGTGACCCACAGAGGTGATCACCAATGCATTGATCTGTCACTGCAGCAGGGCGTGCTGAGCTGCTGCCACATGCAGGTGGCCTGTCCTTGTCTGAGGAACACCTGAGAGGTTCTCATCCTGACCTGAGAGGTTCTCACCCACATCTGAGAGGTTCTCATCCTGACCTGAGAGGTTCTCATCCAAACCTGAGAGGTTCTCATCCTGACCTGAGAGGTTCTCACCCAAACCTGAGAGGTTTTCACCCAAACCTGAAAGGTTCTCATCCAGACTGAGAGGTTCTCATCCAAACCTGAGAGGTTCTCATCCAAACCTGAGAGGTTCTCATCCTGACCTGAGAGGTTCTCACCCACATCTGAGAGGTTCTCATCCTGACCTGAGAGGTTCTCATCCTGACCTGAGAGGTTCTCACCCACATCTGAGAGGTTCTCATCCTGACCTGAGAGGTTCTCACCCACATCTGAGAGGTTCTCATCCTGACCTGAGAGGTTCTCACCCAAACCTGAGAGGTTCTCATCCAAACCTGAGAGGTTTTCACCCAAACCTGAAAGGTTCTCATCCAGACTGAGAGGTTTTCACCCAAACCTGAGAGGTTCTCATCCAGACTGAGAGGTTCTCATCCAAACCTGAGAGGTTCTCACCCAAATCTGAGAGGTTTTCATACAAACCTGAGAGGTTCTCACCCAAATCTGAGAGGTTTTCACCCAAACGTGAGAGGTTTTTGTCCAAACCTGGGCTTTGGGTGCTCCTCCTGGCCCTGCCCATCCTCTGCCCTGGCGTGGCACTGCCCAGGCTGCCCCAAGCCCCAATGTCCAGCCCGGCCTTGGGCACTTCCAGGGATCCAGGGGCAGCCACAGCTGCTCTGGGAATTCCATCCCAGCCCCTGCCCACCCTCCCAGGGAACAATTCCCAATTCCCAATATCCCATCCATCCCTGCCCTCTGGCACTGGGAGCCATTCCCTGTGTCCTGTCCCTGTCCCCAGTCCCTCTCCAGCTCATAGGCCATCGCTTTATCTTAAATAAGGGGATTAAAATAATCTTTAAAATGTATTAAGACATGTAAAGAAATCAAAGTCTCCAAACTTGATACCCAGACTGGAGTTACACTTTTGCCCTCCTGACCTTGCCCAAAGTTGTGTGAATTAAGGGCAGTGTCAGCTGTGACTCTGCATTTCCCTGCTTTTGTCAGCTCGTGTCACAACCTCAGCATTATTTAAATGAAATTTTCTTTTCTCTTTTTTTTTTTTTAATATTTAATATTCACATTCAGATATTCAAGACATAATTTCTGTTAGTAAAAGTGACATTTTGTAAAGTTCATTATTTTTTTACAGAGAAAATCTCAGCCACTTTTAAAAATAGATATTAAATAAGGGAACAGCATCTCCAGGCTGGGAGTCATTCCTACAATTTCCCATTTTAATTCTGAACACCTGTGAAACACAACTTTGATAATACCTGGGTTATTTCACCTGACCTGGCTGCCTGACCTGTCCAGGTACACACATCCCTGGCTTTCAGATAAATTTAAAATAATCATTTCTGGGTTTAGGGGACAGATTTGAAGAACCATTGAATATGAGGAAATGTAAAACATTCCTGATATTATCAAAACACAGAGTATATTTAGCTTATAAGTAAATGAATTAAACTTTGTTGGTGTTACTGGAGCTGATCATATTTTGATCATCTCAAACTGCATTTGGGTGGAAATGCTACATTAATACCAATTTGCCTTTCTCAAGCTATTCCATGTTTTAAATGCTTTTAGATTTAGGATCTATCTTCAGAATGATTTGTGGATGTTAAAAACTACAAACCTCTTTGGCTGTGAGCTTTCCCCATCCCTCAGAGAGGTGCCACGAGGGTGGATTTAGGGTCAGTGAATGATGCAGTTGCAAAGGTGGAAAATTCCTGAAAAAACAGGGATTTCTGACAGAAACCACAGGAATACACCTCACATTTTCCCTCTCTTTTCCAGTTCTACATCAGGAATCCATTTTATTTTTTTTTAACTAGAGGACTTAATTTAATCTGTTTTCTCCATTTTTTTAATGGGCACCAATGACTCCTGGAAACCATTGTAATTTCTCCTGATACAGCTGTTTCTATGCAAGAACATCATATTCATGTACTGCTTGGCATTCAGAAATGTTGGTGAAAACCAAGCAAATTCTTGCTTAAAGCCATATTTCTGGGAGTAACAGCTTCAGTTCAGTCTTTCTGTGGCTCCTGGTGATTCCTGAGGAAGCTGCAAGTTAATGAATATACATTCTGCAAGTTGTTCCCATATCAAGGAGTGCCCAGGGCAGGATTTCACACTCTGCTGGTACTTTCTGTTCGAGTCCCCGAGCACCAATTCTAAAAGTACCACATTAATTAATGCCCTGTAACATTGTTGTGACAATAAATATCCTACTTTGGAGAGAAAAGCCCCACAAAACCACGTGGAGGATGAATGTGAATTCATTTTAAAATCTACATACTCCAGAGAAAGGTCAGATGCTGCAGAGGTGAAATGCCTGACAGAGGCAGGATTTTTCAGGAGAGCTGAGTGAAATGTCTGAGATTTAGATGAAATCTTCGACCGGTTTTCTTCAGCCTTCAAAACTTCCTCTTTTTAAATTTTTTTAATGAATAATTTGTTGAAATTTGTATGTGTATCGTATTTTAGGTTCCATATGGAAGCACAGAGTGATGTTTTTATTTATCCTAGCAGGGCATTTTGGATTCAATACCCTTTGTGAGGCCCCATTTCCCAGTAAGAGACAGGACAGCCTCAAACACCCTTCCTGTAGTTATTGATCATCCAAACTGGAATTTTTGAAAGAAACACAAAGGCAATAGAAGGAGTTTAGTGGCTCTGTCCCCGTGGCTCCTTCTCCAAAGGGACCTCGAGGGACAGAACTTGTCCAGTTCCATGGAGAGTTACCACGGCATTTCTCCCAGCTGCATCAGGAGCTTTTCAAGATTGCTGTATTTGGAGGTCAGAAACGGCCAGGCCACTCCTCAGAGAGGGATCCAGGACATTTTATCCTTCCAACACAGGTTCTGCAAGTTTGCTTCATCTGGAAAGAGAATCCCAGGATTCCAAAAAAGACCTTCCAGCCCATGGAGTCCCAGCTGTGCCCGATCCCCACCCTGTCCCCAGCCCTGAGTGCCACGTCCTGGTGCTCCCTGGGCACCTCCAGGGATGGGCACTGCAAACTCTGCTTCTGTGCTAAAGAAAAGAGAAGAAAATCCTCTGGGAGATTGTGCAGGCCCCACGTGTGGGAGGTGTTTGAGCAGCTCTGCAGGTGAAGTGTTGGAGAGCACCTGTGGACCATGAGGGGCTGGTTTGGAGAGCACTGGTGCTCCTAAAACACCTGAGAGCACCTAATTCCCCTAAATCACCTGAGAGCACCTAATTCCCCTAAATCACCTGAGAGCACCTAGTTCCCCTAAGTCCCCTGAGAGCACCTAGTTCCCCTAAATCCCCTGAGAGCACCTAGTTCCCCTAAGTCCCCTGAGAGCACCTAGTTCCCCTAAATCCCCTGAGAGCACCTAGTTCCCCTGAGATGTGGCCGCAAGCTGCGCCCCAGAGCGGCAGCAGCCCCTTGCCAGAGGCCGAGGAGAGCAGCAGAGCGCTGCGGCTCTCAGCTGAGGGCCAGCCCAGCCCTTTGGGGCTCACCGGGAGGAGCAGCAGCTTCTCCCCGGCCCTGCCCCAGCTCCCGAGGGCTTTGCTGGGCTTTAGAGCCGCTCCAAACGTGATCCATTGACAGCTGTCCCGGGCTCTGCCGTGCCCGGCCCTCCCAGGCCGGCCCTGCGCCATCCTCGGGCCGTGAGGGCAGCCCGGGCCCGCTCGGGAACAGCGCTCGCCTTTAATCCAGCACTGAGTGCTAACACAGAATATTGGGCTGGCAGTGAGGAGGAGAGGGGACCTGTTTGTCACAGGCTGCCTGGCCGCTGTCACCAGCCGGCTTTTGTAGCGTCTGAGAGGAATTATTAGGAGCCTTTTAAAGGGGCAGATCCCCCTCAGCTGCGGCGGGGCTCCGTCAGGTGCCCGGTGTCACATCCCTTGTATGACAAACATTTGATGTGACACTTATGCACGCAGGTTGCTCCAGAGATATTTTTATAGGTCAGACTAAATATCACACATCCAAGCCTTCAGTCAGGTGCTGGAGCCGGCTGTGATTGCAGCTAATGGCCTTGGAAGTTGCTATGGTTCCTGGTAAACAGCATCCCGGGGCTGCTGCCGGGCAGGGCAGGGAGCGGCGGGGACGGGCCCGAACCCCGCCAGCCCGGCTTTCTGCGGGACACCGGGCTCACCCAGCCCGCCCTGATTTCCTTCTGGTGCTCCTGAGGGAGCTCCCCTGTGCCCCGCTGTGCCTGTGCTCTATGGCTGCACAATCCTCATCCTCATCCTCCTCTTCATCCTCCTGAGGGAGCTCCCCTGTGCCTCGGTGTGCCTGTGCTCTATGGCTGCACAATCCTCATCCTCCTCCTCCTCCTCTTCATCCTCCTGAGGGAGCTCCCCTGTGCCCCGCTGTGCCTGTGCTCTATGGCTGCACAATCCTCATCCTCATCCTCCTCTTCATCCTCCTGAGGGAGCTCCCCTGTGCCCCGCTGTGCCTGTGCTCTATGGCTGCACAATCCTCATCCTCCTCCTCTTCATCCTCCTGAGGGAGCTCCCCTGTGCCCCGCTGTGCCTGTGCTCTGTGGCTGCACAATCCTCATCCTCATCCTCCTCTTCATCCTCCTGAGGGAGCTCCCCTGTGCCTCGGTGTGCCTGTGCTCTATGGCTGCACAATCCTCATCCTCCTCTTCATCCTCCCCCTCCTCTTCATCCTCCTCTTCATCCTCCTCCTCCTGCCGGAGCTCCCCGGGCCGCGCTCCCGGAGCTCCTGCTCCCCGGGCAGGAGTTTTGGGAAAAGGGTGAAGCCAAGGAGGGCAGGAGCACCCCTGGAACTGGCTCTGTGCTCCGTAAGGATGAGGCAGGGCAAGGATGCAGCAAAGCCAGCCCTCATCCCGAGCAATGGCAATCCCTCCTCTTTGCCTGTGTGTCCTGGAGGTTTGGGGAGGCCCAGAGGTGCCTCTGATGTGCAGAGTCCTGCAGAGTCCAGCACTTCCCCTTCCAGCCCCCATCCCAAAGCTATGCCCTGAGACAAAGGAATGGAAAATCATCTGAAAGCTACGATGAAGGAGAATGTGAATTATAAGAAGTTGTTTTTTGTAGGTGGTGGGATATTAAAACCTGTTCCTAAGGACAGTGAGACATGGTGTTTGGGAAGATTTTGCATAACAAAATCTTGTGGCAGTTTTAGGTTTTATCTTAGTAATCTCTGAACTCTGTGTTGGCTGATCATTTAGCCTTGTGCGGTTTCCTGATGGTTTTCTGTTGTGTTTTGGGTGACTTGGAGGAGGGGCAGGGCAGGTTGGAGAGCACCTGTGGACCCTGAGAGGCTGCTTTGGAGAGCAGCAGCTCTCCTAAATCCCCTGAGAGCACCTAATTCCCCTGAGAGCTGGCCCCAGGCTGAGCCCCAGAGCAGCAGCAGCCCCTTCCCAGTGGGAGCAGAGCTCCTGCTTTGCCTACTCCTCTCCTGCCTTGCAGAGGCTCGGGAGGAACTGAGCCCCAAAATCCTGATCAGCCTCATTTCCAATCAGCCTCCTCTGCCATTTAAACATTTAAACTGCTTAATTCAGGCTACAGAGAATGAGCTGCGGGTTCAGACACAGACATCTGCCCAGGCATGCTCCTTTCTGCACCCCAGGAGCGCCAAGCAGGGCCTGGCTTTGCTTCCCTGGGTTATTCCAGGGCTGGTTTTTATCCACAGCTGCCGCTGCAGGGGCTCCCTCTCAGCATGGAACAGCTCTGGCCAAAGCCCTGAAACGCCTCTCACACAAACCCAGGAAAAGCCTCCGTGCAGAAATTGTTGAAGTGGCACCAAGGTTTCACTGATTTGAGCGGTGCTCAAGTGCTGGGGGTTTTTCTCTTCGTTAAGATAAACAGCAGAACTAATTGGAATGCCACAAAAGCAGCAGCTCAGCAACGGGAGTGTTGGGAACTCTTCCCATGCTCCAGGAGGCTGGAGATGGGGTGGGGGAACTCTCCCTGTGCTCAGGTGGATCTTAATGCACACTTGAATTTAGGAAATGAAAAATGTCATTTAGTGAGTTGCAGAAGTTTGAAACCTGCAAGGAGATGACAATCCATGGATTAAAAATCTAAATAAAGGACGACGAAGGGACCCTGAGGGAGCATAATTTTAAAATGGAACAACGAAGGGAAGAGAGTACAAATTGATTTATGTTACAATATTTATTGTGCCAGGCACTCACCCATGTGTCAGGAAATCTTCCTGTCCAAAGCCACCATCAAATAGAGAGGCAAGAAAAGGGCTGGGAAGGAGGGGAGCAGAAAATATTCCCAGGAATGTCTGCTGGAGGGAGGAACAGCCATAGCCCTTGCTGGGGTCATTCCAGAAAGGAATTCACACAGGGCTGTATAAACACAAAAATAACCTTAAAAACGTGGAGCACCATTTCCCACCTGCAGCTGTGGGGGAGAGCCCAGTTTGGGAGAGGCTGAGAACTCCAGGACTGTTCCTGTACCAGGTTTAACTTCACACTGGCCACTTCTGAATTTGGGGACCGGAGCAGTGCAGTCCCTGGGGCTCCAGAAACTGATGCTCAGCTCAGGATACTTTTCCATCAGATTGCCCATGAGTGTTTGGGCACGGCTGACACCAGGTTTGGTGTTTTCCTGAAGAATACCCAGGAAAATGTTGAAAATGCTGTGGTTCCTGTGCCCTGTCCCTGCAGCCTGGAGCCACCAGCTCTCCCCGACCAGCCCCAGCACCGACTGCACTCTTAATATTGACCATATCAAGCTGCTCTCATCGACATTTTTAAGCTCAGATGATTGATAGATTTTTCCTTAATTTCTTTAATTTCCCAATAATCCCCTGTTTTTATGTTTTATTGGGTGTGCTGTGAACAATTTATGGGCACACAGCAGTGCTGCTGGATTTCCCTTCGAGCTCGGTTCCTGCTTTGGCAGGCACTGCCTCCTCACCAGTACTCCCGGTTTGCAGTGAGCCCTGGTCCCCTCAGGCCCTTGTGGGGAGGGAGGCAGGGGCTGGGAGCTGGGAGCTGTATTCCCCCTGCTCGGGAGCCCTTCCCGAAGTGCCGCTGCCCAGACTGGCTGTCAGCGGGGACTGACGGCAGATTTACCCCCAATTGCTCGGGAGAGGAGGCGGCTGTCTCCAGACTCGCTGTCTATGCCTTTTATCCACTTCTGACATAATTTATTGGAAATGAGAGGAATTGTTTCAGAACAAGCGTCTCTGACAGCTTGGCAGATTGATAGAGAGGTTTTCTGATTTCATCTCTTTTCTCTCTCTCGTTTCCAGCGATGTCTCCTTGCCCTCACAGCCTCTCCCCAGCAGCGGAGTGGTGGCTGAGGTGCTGAGACAGCCGCTCCTGAGTGGCCGTTCCAGGGGATAATTTCATTTACTGAGGGCTGCCTCCTGCCTGTTTATCCTCTTGGCACATTCCAAAGTTCTTTTAGTAGGACACTCCCCCAGTATGAATTTCATTCAGCATAGGAAGGTGCTGAGCTGAGACCTGGGCACGCTGGGGCATTTGGGATCGAGTGCTGCAGCAGGGAATGAGGCAGAATTCCCACTGTTTTTCGGGAGAAAATGCTCCTGCTCCCAGCTCCCAGGGTGTCCTTTGGCTTGTAGGAAATCCCACACTTTGCCCCGGTGAAATTGCAAAAACAAAACTAAGGATTTTTTTGATTTCTTAGTGATGGAATCACTGCAATAGTGTTGGGACTGTGGGCTCAGTGTGGAATATTCCCCCAAAAGAGCAGTGCAGGCTGTGGCTGTCACCTTCACAACATCCCAGGAGCACAGCTGTTGATAAAGGCACCTTGAAGAATTTTACCCAATTAGTCATTTTTAAAATACTTTTTTCCTTTATTCAGGGGAAAAAAGAATGGATTAGGTTTCTCAAAGAATCCCCTGTAAATAGCAGGATTTCTGTTCAGCAAACAAGCATCTTCCTCCGGTCCCTGCCTTATTTCCAACCTGATCCCCTGGAACATGAGCTCCACTTCTGGGAAGAACTCCCTGCCGTTCATCAAGCACAAATTCTGGGTACTCCGGGGGAATGCGATGGATTCAGTCCCTCCCGTCCTTCCCTCACCTGATGAGGTGACTGATGGCAAAATGAACCACTCAGGGGCTGTTTGTGCCCAGGAAAACAGGGGCTAAACGAGGTTACTGACACTGTTCTTCCAGCCACTTCCCAGCCCCACAGGTGTTATTGCAGCTCTTGGTTCTTCTGCAAAATGTCTGAATTTCACCCCGTGGTCCTGGGGTGTCAATGTGCGTGTAAACGGGGTGTAAATGTGGATGTAAATGTGAGTGTAAATGGGGATGTAAATAGGGTGTAAATGTGGATGTAAATGTGAGTGTAAATGGGGATGTCAATAGGGTGTAAATGTGGGTGTAAATGGGGGTGTAAATGTGGGTGTAAATGGGGGTGTAAATGGGGGTGTAAACGGGGTGTAAATGTGGATGTAAATGTGAGTGTAAATGGGGATGTAAATAGGGTGTAAATGTGGGTGTAAATGGGGGTGTAAATGTGGGTGTAAATGGGGGTGTAAATGGGGGTGTAAACGGGGTGTAAATGTGGATGTAAATGTGAGTGTAAATGGGGGTGTAAATGGGGGTGTAAATGTGGGTGTAAATGTGAGTGTAAATGGGGGTGTAAATGTGAGTGTAAATGGGGATGTAAATAGGGCGTAAATGGGGGTGTAAATGTGGGTGTAAATGGGGGTGTAAATGTGGGTGTCCAGAGCAGCACAGGGATGGGATTTAAGGTTTTAAAGAGATTTTCTCTCTCCCTCCAAACCACTCTGGGGTTTGTCATTGCAGCAGGGTCTTGACAGGACAGGAGCAAAGCGGAGGAGCTTGTGCTGTGGAATGTTGTAACTTCAGGAATATTTGCCAAAAGAAAGGTGTCCGGAAAGAACTGAAATTGGAAAGAACTGAAATCTGTTGATGTTCAGTGTGTGACCATATTGCTCCATCCCAGCTGATAGAGCTTTCTGTTCCTATTTTATAGTTATATTATTGTATATTTATATTTTAACTGGCGGTTTGCAAGGGAGGAGGAGCAGTAAAAAATATGAAGTGTAAAATCTGAGCTGCTGCCCTGACAAGGGCGGTTCAGAGGCAGGACAGGACTGGCCGATATCCCTGAAGGATCCCGTGAATTCCTCCCTGGAGGGCTGCCTGAGGTTTGACTCCTTGTTCCCCCCTCAACCCCCCCAGCCCTCTTCCTCCCCGGTAAAGTCACTTTCAAGGCCGTGCCTGGTGGAATTTGGAGGTGTTTATCATTCTCCTGCCCAGGTTTCTCCAGATGTTTAGCTACAGGGTAGCTGTGCTGCACAGCCCCGCGCAGCTGCCGCGGAGAAGGGAACGCAGCATCTGCGCCTTGTCTGGGGAGCCGCGATGTCACTCCCTGAATGTGCCCCCGACTTGCAAGGAGCTTTTGCATTTCAGTTCAACTGACTTCAGAGCACACCTAAGATTTATTCCTGCCTTTCAAATTCGCTTCCAGATCCTCCGCTGATGGAAATTGCTGAGCGTCTCCTGAGCAGAGCTGTTTGCGTGGAGAGGGATGTGCATCGGGGCAGAGAGAGGGGCTTTGCATCAGCCCAGCTCGGCCCCTGGGGTAGTTCAGTGCAACTAAAACATTTATTTACTTTACAGAAAAGGTTTTTTTACTATTTATATTTTTTTAGGCTTTCCCCCCATGATTTATCACAAAATACGTCTTGGTGAATTTAAGAGATTACCATGCTTTTAGTATTTTAATTAGAAAAGAAAAAAAAAGTTATTCAGAATTTTAGGAGTTTTAAAAATATGCTTATTTTTTGTTAAGATGTCAATTCTAGTTAATACATTTATTTTTAGCCTAGCAGAGTGACAGAGGAAGTCAATAATTTTTCCCTGATAAAACGACATTAGCACAATAACTTATGACAATCCCAGCTGCTCTCTGCACCCTCACGGTTACCCCTGCCCTGTTTAGAGGAATTCCTGCCTCCCCACTCCCTCCAAAGCTCTGCTATCCATCATTCAAACATTTGGAATTTGGGTTCTGATGAAAAGGTGCCATGGTGCTGAACGCTCTCCAGAGCTTTCCCAGAATATCTCCAATAAATGAAAGAGCCTGCTCCATAGGTATTGGCAGGAAGGCAGGTGGTCTGGGGAGCAGAGAACTCGGGGAATGATTCCTGGTGCCCATGGATGCTCTGGATACATCCCCTGTGGGAGCCTGGGAACACATGGGCCTGCATGGAGCCCGGGAAATGATTTAAAATCTCTTCCCTGCCCACCCCTGGCATAATCCTCTCCTGCACAGCCTGGCACAACCCTGGGCTCTCGGGAGGCTCTCCTGGCACCCCAAAGCCACCCCAAAGCTGTCCCACCTAACACAACCTTAAATCCTGGGAGAAACTCCCTCGTGGATTCCTGAAACTGGGCCACGTTTCTCAACGTCTCTGCACAACCATCATCCTCTCTTTGGTCTTTTCTCTGCCATCAGCTGCCCCTCAGCTGACCCATCCTAGGAATACAGAGCTCTTTTTCCTGCCCCACTGGAGCCACAGCAGGAAATGGGAGCCCCTTTTTCCCTCCAAAGGCAAAGAGCCCTTTTCAGCCTCTCCTGAATAGGTATCAATACCTGGCTTTTACAAACAGGAGGAATTAGACTTGGTAGCATTTTGCTATTTGAATGACCTACTCAGTGGAATTACAGCAGCAAACTAATCCTTTAGGAGAGATGGCTCTATCAATCTTGGGATTTTTCTAATGTGGAAGCTACTCAATTGCATCTCAGAAATCAGGGAGGTAATTACTCATGCAGACAGCACAAAATGAAAAAAAAAAAAAGGCAAGTTCTGCTGAGTATCCCTTTTAGGAGAAGCAGTGGAACAAGGAAAACAGCCTCTATAATCAGTCAAATTCTTCCACTAATTTTTCAGGTGTTGAAGGCTATAGTGAGGATACATGCCATGAAAGTTAACAAAGCAAAGTGGCTTTAATGGAGAGTTTTACAAGAGAAAAATGCCTCTTATTAGGCAAACCTACTATTTTAGATGTAGTTCCCCGTGTTACAACTTCATTGTTTAAAATAGACATGTTGGGAGATAAATGCACTCCCAGATGCCTTCGGAGGCACCGGGCTGTGGTGGCAGCTCCCAGCTGGCCCCGAGCAGCACCCGGGCACCCGTGGGTGAGGCTGGGCAGGGACAGCCCTGGAGCAGCTCACAAACAGGGCTGGGCTCCTTTTGAGTGCCAGGGACACTCAGAGACACAGAGGCAGCCCGAGGAGAAATAACCTGTAAATAGTGCTGAAAAGGAAGAGTGCTCTGGGTATTTGGGGTTGCTTTGAACCCTGTCTGCATTATTAGCTGTGAAATGTTATTGCCAGGCTGGAGAGCTCCTCCTGCAGCAGAGGTTGGGGTAAGGGAAGGGTGTTCACTGAGAAACTTCTCATCCAGGGAAACTTTCCAATGCAATATCTGACATGAACCCCAGGACACTGCAGGGGTCAGGTAGGAATGGACCAAATCCTCCAACACGACTCCAAAAATCAGAAAAAAACCCTTGAGAGTTCCCTCTGTTTTGTTCTGATGTGACTTTGGGCTCCTCCACCCAGGGTAAATCTTGTGCTGAACTTTCCCATGGTATCAGGGACTTTGGGATGCTGAAGGGAAATCATGAATTCATGGAATGGTTTGGGTTGGGAAAACCCTGTAAGACCTCGAGTCCAAGCCAGCACCACTAACCCGTGTCCCCAAGGTCACTCACACAGGGCTTTTCAACTCCTCCAGGGATTTTAAACCTCTCCAGCCCTGCCCTGTGCCAGGGCTTGCAGCTCCTTCTGAGCTTGCAGGACTGAAAATCAACTGCCTCGACTTTCTGCATGTCCTTTGTCCCCTGCCCCAGTGAAAAGCACATTTCCCTTGGTCTTCCCCTTGGAAGTGATACAAGCACAGCAGGACCAGCCCCTGGAGCTGTTCCCACTCACCCTGAGCCTTCCTGGCAGAGTGTCAAACATGCTTTTATCGTGAGCCCCATCCCTTTAAACACCTCTGAAGGCTCAAGGCAATCCTGGGGAGAGATTCCTGTTAAGCCAGAGGGATGGCCATGGGCTTCTGGTGGTGTCTGGCCTGCTGACATGGGAGAGTCTCCTTCACAAGCTGCTGCTGTGGGAAGTGTTCATCCTTGTTTTGGTGGCTGCAGAGGGCAGGGGGAGGCAGCAGGGCTGCTCTCACCGGTGCTGCAAGTCAAATTAAAAATCCAAGGGATGGTTTGGAATGAAGGAGAGAGCCCAGAGGGTCTCTCAAAGATCCAGAGCAGATGCCAGAGCAGGGCTGGAGGGATGCTCTGTGCCCAAATCTCCCAAAGCTGAGAATTGCTGCTGTGCTGTGCCAGGCTCAGGCAGCCCAGCCTGCTCCTCTCCCAGGGCCTCGCGTGGAGCGCTGATATTTGGAGATTCCTGATGAAGCAGAAATAAAGAACAGCGAGTCCCTCAGTTCTCCAAGGCTCCCTGACTCCAGTGGAGTGGAGCTAGCTCACCCTGGGACAGAGAGCAGCAGTGCACACAAATTCCTGCAGCTGCTCTGAGTCTCTCCGTGCTTGGATCACTCCTGCTCTGGCCCAGCAGGGATTTGGGATTGTCACATACCTACTCCCCATCCTTTTTTTCCTTAAAGCAAACCCAGGAATGACCTGGAGGTTCTCCCTCCTGTGCTCTGTGTGAGCCTGGGACACGTGGGCTGAGCTGGGCATTCTGCTGCCAGGGAATTAGTCAATATTAATTATGAATTATAATTAATATATATAATATATAAAATATGTTATAACAATTAATATTTCATTAATTATTATTATCCATAAAGCACCTTGAGCTCTGCAGGTGAAAGACCCCACAGAAGTGCAAAGTCCTGGTTTTATTCCAGATTTTGGGGACAGAAGTGGGAATGTTTTCCCAATGATGGGAACAGCCTGGTGGGCTGGTCTGGCTTTAGTGGGATCTGTGAACCCCAGAGTTTGTGGGGCATCCAGGATTTTTACCCATTTGTAGCACCCCTCTAAATGCTCAGGCTGAGTGGATGTTTGCCAACACTTTGATAGAAGCAAAAGGTTTTTATTTTAAAATACTTTAAGGAAAAAACCCTTTTTCCAGGTTTTGTCAAACATTTGCCAAATTAAGTGGAAATATTTCCCCTCCAGCATTTACAGATGTTAGTGAATAATTGGCACCACTCCTGTCTGCATGCTGGCAAAATGATGGTATTGTTTTATCTAATTGTATAATTATCTGATAAAGAAAATTAATAGAGAGTACAGATCACCCCTCTCAAGGTGTACATTTATTTCTGTGCAGACACAGTATTTTATGTGTTTATAGGAGTAGGTGTGTGTGCTGTAATGTATCTGTTTGGGGTTTTATTAATAAGGGTTTACCATTTTTACAGGTTTAACTTGCATACCATCACAGACCTTCCTCCAAAGCCAATGCATTAATTGCTGGAAAAGAACAGGAAAACATAAACTGCCTTTCAAGGGAATAATTTGCTAAAAGTCAGAATCTGCAGAGCTTATTTCTGATATCGTGAGTGCAATGGAAATATTCAGCAAGGCAGGAAACTCCCGTTTCAGGGCTGAAATCCTTGCTGCTCTTTTTGGAGCAGCCAGAGATTCACAGATTCATTATGATGATCTCCATTTGATCCGAGTGTATTGAGGGGACTGCTCAGAGTCCAATTAATCTGTAATCCTGTGTTTAGTCACAATTCCATTGCAATATCCCAGGAAAGGTGCACCGTGGATGAAGCACTTCCAGGGGGGCTCAGATGGGTGTAGCTTCCATACAGGAGTTTTCCCATTCCCAGCACTACCCCGTGCCCATCTTCACCCTGCAATTCATTTTGGTTTGTGTTTTCCAAGCTCACAAAGCTGTGGATATTTCTTTTTAGCCATCCTGAGAGGGACAGCCCTGCCAGAACCTTCCATCACTCCCTTTCCCCAGCCAGGCCATGGGCACCCAGGGGTTTGCAGCTGGCCAGGAGCCTCCTCTGAGGCAGGCTCTGAGCACCCCAGCACCGAAACACGGCTGTCCCCGTGCCTGGGGAGCGGGAATGGCACGGCTGAGCCCCAGAGCAGCGCTGCCAGGAGCCCCAGGCACGGCTGGGAGGGCAGCAAGGCCGAGCCCCTGGCTTACAGAAAGCCTGGATGTGGTGCCAAGGGCTGCCTGAGGTGCCAGGGCTGGGCTGGACTCCCAGGGCTTGAGGTCTCTTCCAGCCTGGTGAGTCTGTGATCCTGTGGTTCTGGGATTGATCCTGTGATTGATCCTGTGATTGATCCTGTGATTGATTCTGTGATCCTGTGATTGATTCTGTGATTGATCCTGTGATTGATTCTGTGATTCTGTGATGGATTCTGTGATTGATTCTGTGATTGATTCTGTGATTGATTCTGCGATGGATTCTGTGATGGATTCTGTGATTGATCCTGTGATTGATTCTGCAATGGATTCTGTGATTGATCCTGTGATTGATTCTGTGATCCTGTGATTGATTCTGTGATTGATCCTGTGATTGATTCTGCGATGGATTCTGTGATGGATTCTGTGATTGATCCTGTGATCCTGTGATTGATCCTGTGATTGATCCTGTGATTGATCCTGTGATTGATTCTGCGATGGATTCTGTGATTGATCCTGTGATCCTGTGATGGATTCTGTGATTGATCCTGTGATTGATCCTGTGATTGATTCTGTGATCCTGTGATTGATCCTGTGATTGATTCTGTGATTGATCCTGTGATTCTGTGATTGATTCTGTGATCCTGTGATTGATTCTGTGATTGATCCTGTGATTCTGTGATTGATCCTGTGATTCTGTGATTGATTCTGTGATTGATTCTGTGATTCTGTGATTGATTCTGTGATGGATTCTGTGATTGATCCTGTGATTCTGTGATTGATTCTGTAATTAATTCTGTGATTGATTCTGTGATTGATTCTGTGATCCTGTGATTGGTTCTGTGATGGATTCTGTGATTGATCCTGTGATTGATCCTGTGATTGATTCTGTGATTGATTCTGTGATTGATCCTGTGATTGATCCTGTGATCCTGTGATTGATCCTGTGATTGATTCTGTGATTGATCCTGTGATTCTGTGATTGATTCTGTGATTGATCCTGTGATTCTGTGATTGATTCTGTGATTGATCCTGTGATTCTGTGATTGATCCTGTGATTCTGTGATTGATTCTGTGATTGATTCTGTGATTCTGTGATTGATTCTGTGATTGATCCTGTGATTCTGTGATTGATTCTGTGATTCTGTGATTGATCCTGTGATTCTGTGATTGATTCTGTGATTCTGTGATTGATCCTGTGATTCTGTGATTGATTCTGTGATTGATCCTGTGATTCTGTGATTGATTCTGTGATTCTGTGATTGATCCTGTGATTGATTCTGTGATTGATTCTGTGATTCTGTGATTGATTCTGTGATTGATTCTGTGATTGATTCTGTGATTGATCCTGTGATTCTGTGATTGATTCTGTGATTCTGTGATTGATCCTGTGATTGATTCTGTGATTGATTCTGTGATTCTGTGATTGATTCTGTGATTGATTCTGTGATTCTGTGATTGATTCTGTGATTGATTCTGTGATTCTGTGATTGATCCTGTGATTGATTCTGTGATTGATCCTGTGATTGATCCTGTGATTCTGTGATTGATCCTGTGATTCTGTGATTGATTCTGTGATTCTGTGATTGATTCTGTGATTGATCCTGTGATTCTGCTGCTCCTCCACCTCGCTGGGGAAAGCCTGTGGCTAAGCCAGCCCCGTCCCTGGGGGCTGCACAGAGCTCTGGGGGTGGCACTTGGTGGCCCAGGCAGGGCTGGCTCCAGCTCTGGGGGTCTTTTCCAGCCCTGCCTGCCCTGTGGTGGGCCCTGCACACAGAACATGCTCCCTCCCGTGTGGGGCAGGCACACTGGGGCTGATCTCATCCCTCCCCAGCCTCCCCTCACAGGAACCCCCTGCTCTGAACCGCTCACCCAGCCTCCTGTCCCCAAAATGGGACCAGTGCCCCCCAGAGCAGCCCAGGCCAGTGGTCCCTGCCCAGCAGGAATGCAGTGTGCAGGTGCCAGCTCTGCAGTGCCTGCCAGGGCAGCTCCAAGCACAGCTCTGGGGCCGAGGGGTGGGAGCAGACCCACCAGGACCTCTGCCCTCCTCTAGCCTGGAGAGCTGCTGAGGCTGCTGTTTCCCCCAGCTCACACCCCTGCTCGTGTTCTCCTGTCTCACCTCTTCCTTTGTGTCAGAATCCAAACCAATCCAACAAATCCTCTTCTCTGAGCAGCTCCATCACTTTTTTTCTGTCACCCTGCATTGATGAATATTTCCCATTTAGTTAATTTGCAGAAAAGAAGACCCAGCTGACCTTCCCTCAGCCCAGCCGTGGATCTCAGCAGAGTTTGGATTTACTTCCCATCAGTTTGGATTTACTTTTCCTGTCTGTCCCCGTGTGTGTGGCACGGGGTGAGGCTCCTCGTACCCACCCAATAACATCTCCCCTCTTCCTTCTCCCCTAAAGAGAAGATTTATTTCTGACCGTGCCTGCCTCTCCCGGCTGCCCTTTAGCCGATGTCAATCCATTTCACGTTACATTTCTGTCCATTCCACTTCCTTTGCTTCCCCAGACCTCAATCTGTGCACAGAGACCTTAATCTCTGATGTGGAACCTTGTCAGGCGCTGTCTGAGGAGGAGGAGCAGCAGTCCCATGTCCTTCCCCACACGGTGCTGGGCTTTGCTTTCCAGATGTTCCAAGGAAAGCTGGGCTCGGATGCCTCCTGCAGCCCCTCCAAACAGGAGGTTCCAGCTCAGATGGATCCCCCATTCCTGGAGAGGTGGGGCTGGCTGGGGATATGACACTTACTCACAGAACAGCTCAGCTCACACTCATTTTGGGCAGGAACTCGTTGGTCCCCACGTTTGACCGAGTGTGGAAGGGTGGTTGTGATCCTGCTTGAAAAATGCAGCAGAACAACGACAGCAAAGGCTGCTGCCAGGTCAGGAGCTGTTCCCAGACACGTTCCCAGGCACCAAATCTGCTAAAAATATCCATTTTCAGCACCACCATTGGGTAACCACTCCATTCCATAATTCCCATTTCCCCTGGTCCACCTTGTTCCTCCCTCTCTGTCGTTTCCTAAGGAAACACAAAGATACAAATTTTACACAGAGCTGATGGGGGGCCTTTGAGTGAGGAATACGTGCAGGGGGATTTGCTTCGTGGTCTCCAGTGCTATTAAGTGCACACCAAGTGTTATTTTCTTGAAGTGTGTTTGTAGGGAAAAGTTAAATTGAGGGCAGGAAAAGTTGTGGATTGGTTGTGGGTTTTTTTTTAAAAAATATCAGATTTAATTTGTTTAGCAAGTAAATGTTATCACATTTGTGAGGAGGAGCACTTGATGTTTGTGGCACACTGTTAGTTCTGTCCCTGCTGAAGGCTTGGGAAGTCTCTTAATCATCCTATGAATCAGTATTTATAAAATAGGTGATGTTTATCACTGGGGGTGAGGGGGGCTTTGCAGCCTTTGCAGGGGAGGTGTCTCAGAAGGACTGAGGATTTTGGTGTCTGCATTTTCTTAACAGCAATTCTTGCTCCCTGACTCATCTGGGATTTCAAACAAATCACCCCAAAATAACATCTCGAAAAAACGCAATAAAGGGCCCCTTTTACTGGCACTGACTTCATCACACCCTGCTCCTTCCCACATGCCTGGCTGAACAAAGGGGAAACTGAGGAACTGCAGTTCCCAGAGCCAGCCAAGGAGCACTGGGCTGGGAGTGAGGCCCTGTGGTGCCTTCCCCATGACTCCCCAGCTGTTCCCCCATTCCATCCATCCCCAGCTGTTCCCCCATTCCAGCCATCCCCAGCTGTTCCCCCATTCCAGCCATCCCCAGCTCCTTCCCCCATTCCAGCCATCCCCAGCTGTTCCCCCATTCCAGCCATCCCCAGCTCCTTCCCCCATCCCATCCATCCCCATCTCCCTTCTCCACAGCTCCAGGAGCTCTCCCAGTGCCTCCCTCCAGCCGAGGTCCTGCTCATGCACAGGGAATGGATCCAGCCCATGGAAATGTGCTGCCTGTTGCCACTGGAATGTCCCCTCTGACCTTGCTGGGAGCACAGGGATTGTTTTGTCCCCGTCCCTGGCTGCCCAGAGCTGCCAGGGCCGTGCCAGGGTCGGTTCCCTTCCTGCCTCCTCTGGGACTGCAAGGAAAAGGCAGAATGGATTTTGTCCCTCTCACTGCTCCCTGTGCATGGGAAATGCCTCTTCCTTCCAAATCCTCTCCAAACCCTTCTCCAGATACTGAGGAGGGCTGAGGGTTGGAGAAGGGAATTATCCAGGGAGAGCTGGGAATGTTCCCCTGGAGAAGGGAAGGATCCAGGGAGAGCTGGGAATGTTCCCCTGGAGAAGGGAAGGATCCAGGGAGAGCTGGGAATGTTCCCCTGGAGAAGGGAATTATCCAGGGAGAGCTGGGAATGTTCCCCTGGAGAAGGGAAGGATCCAGGGAGAGCTGGGAATGTTCCCCTGGAGAAGGGAAGGATCCAGGGAGAGCTGGGAATGTTCCCCTGGAGAAGGGAAGGATCCAGGGAGAGCTGGGAATGTTCTCCTGGAAAAGGGAAGGATCCAGGGAGAGCTGGAAATGTTCCCCTGGAGAAGGGAAGGATCCAGGGAGAGCTGGGAATGTTCCCCTGGAGAAGGGAAGGATCCAGGCAGAGCTGGGAATGTTCCCCTGGAGAAGGGAAGGATCCAGGGAGAGCTGGGAATGTTCCCCTGGAGAAGGGAAGGATCCAGGGAGAGCTCAGAGCCCCTTGCAGGGCCTGAAGGGGCTCCAGGAGAGCTGGAGAGGGACTGGGGACAAGGGATGGAGGGACAGGACCCAGGGAATGGCTCCCAGTGCCAGAGGGCAGCGATGGGTGGGAGATTGGGAATTAATTCCTGGCTGGGAGGGAGGTGAGGCTCTTTTATCTTCTCATTATTAGCCAGCAATCAGTCTTTTTTTGGATGATTTTTTTCGTATTTCATTAATTTAGCCGAGCTAACGCCAATTTTTGTGCATTGCCTTCAGTAAACTGCTAATTCCACTGATACCCTCGGTAATTTCTCCCGATGTAACTTTAATGCTGTGTCATCCCTAATAATACAATACACAAATTAGGGAATAGTTGATTAATATTCTGCAGATTAATAAGAATTCTCCTGCTTCTCTGGAGCTGCTGCCACCGGTGCTGATCCGAGCAGCTCCTGTTTTAAACACACCTGCAGCCCCTGTTCATTTATGGACACCTGTTTTTCTGTTCAGCTTATAAACACACAGAGAGACTCTGCTCTATTGAAACAAAATGAGCTGAACCTTGGAAAACTTTAAAAATAATTTGCAATAGGTTTTGATTTAACTTGTGTCCACGGTGCATTTAAAAATAGAATTTATAAAAGGGTGAAAAAAATGCCATTTTCCCGCAGAATTTGCCTGTGCCACTATTGCTCAGCTTGGATTTAATCCAAACAGAGCCCCAGCCTGTCTCTTCCCTCGTGCTCCTGTTTTATTAGGGAAGATGCTCGCCTGCATTAGCCACTTATTAGATAAATACAGGAAAACTGCTTGTCATTTATGGGTTTATCCATTATCATCTCGCCCATCGGATAGAGTAGCCTGATTTCAAAGTGACAGCTGGTGGAACCTCTTCTTGATACATGCTAATCCAGTTTTTATTATGGAAAAATTGCCTGTGCTTTCAGGGAGTGAGAGGCAGTTTCCAGGCGGTGATGTGCGCTCCCACAGCCCCCGAAGGCACCGAGATCTCCCGGGAGAGGGCTGGGAGCACTGGAGCCATGGCCAGGCAGGGCTGGGAGCAGCTCCTGCTCCACCCCAGCCCTTGGGCAGCCTCTCTCTGGGGCTGCACCCCGCTGGGAAGGGCACAGGGAATGTCTGAGAGCAGTGGGACCGGCTGACCCTGCCAGGATTTGGGGCAGGGGCTCATTCCTGAGCCTCCCTGGGGCTCTGGAGATGGGCAGGGTCGGGATGGACCAGGTAAACCTCCCAGTAAATTCAGTGCAGACCTCAGAGCCTGCTGGGGAAGGATGAGCTTTAAAACAGCCAACAACATCCCATGGCACCAAAACCTGTTATCCCCTGATAACACCTGATATCCCACCGAGCCCCCTCAGCCCAGAATCCCACCCAGGGCAGGAGCAGCTCCTCAGGGCTGCTGCTCCTGGGGGCAGCTGGCAGGAGCAATCAGCTGTTCCATTGCTCCCCAATTACTAATTTATCACTAAATTTATTAAAAGTTGCTGGATAACAGAGTCTTGGTTAATTGAGAGAATAATAGCTGTTCAGAGCCTTGATGTCCTTTGCCTTCATCAGATCTCACCCTCTCTGACATGTGTGTTCAACCCCTGATTTAAGTCAAACACCCTGGTTTAAATTTTGAATTAGAAAAGAATTAGCACCGTGTCATCCAGGCTTGACTTGCCTTCTGAAGCTTAAATAAAAACTTTTATCAAAGCAGGGAGTCTCTGGAGGTTAAGTGTCCCTGCATGTACAGACCCTTAAAGATACTTTTCTTAGAGACACTGAAAGGAAAGAAATGGGAAAAAACATCTCAAGTGGAGCCATATTGGAAAAAAAAACCCCAAAAAACCCCAAAGAAACAAAAAATTTTCTCTATTCTTTTGACTTTGTACAAAATATTTGTTTTGCTGTCAATATGCTCTGTGTGAACTCTGATTTTACTGAACTCGGCTGGGTTTGAGGCAGAGCACCAGGAATTTGTGTGCACAGATGCCTGGCTGCAAACAGCATTTTGAGACATTCAGCAGTAAAATTTGATATTGGTTATGGAAGTAATGGTGAAGGAAATAGGGCAGCACGGAGGAGCCTTGGTTTTGTCAGAGCTGGACTGGTCAGTCCCCAAAAACTCAGGTATTCATGTCCAAGTTGTGTTCTCCTCTCAGTACAGCTCATCCTGCAGTTGAAACAATTCCTTTGGTGAGGGTTTCTGACATTCCCACAACACCAGGAGCCAGAATTCCCCAGGGTGCTGCATTTCACTGGGGCATTACTGAAGAAACCAATTTCAAAACGTGTCCAGTGGGGAGGGAAGATGTGAACAAAGGTGTGCCAGACACCAGGAGTCCAACAGAGCCCCAGGGTGGTGTGGGGTGGAAGGGACCCTAAAGCCCATCCCATTCCACCCCTTTCCATCAACGCCTTCCAATCTGCACCCTGCCCTGTCCAGCCTGGCCTGGGAAACTTCCAGGGATTCAGGGCAGCCACACCTTTATATGCAGAGAAAAATAAACCTGGGAAAATCGCTGCCTACAAAACCAATGCTTTTTCAGTATTCCAGGGACCGACTGTTCTGCTGTGGAGGGGTGAAATGGGGGCTCCCTCCCCTTTGCCTCCCTTCTCTCCCCATTTCCAATCCATCCCAACGCTGTCAGGCGTTGCACTCATCATTCACTTGGAACAGGTACCAGTTGGTCCAGCTGGAAAAGCTCAAAACACGAGCAGGAGAATAAATCTGACCCTGAGAACACAGTGAGTTGTTTTGGTGAGCTCATGTTAATTATCTTACAGAGAAATCAAGTGGCAGCCACAGATCAGGCTTTGGGTGCCCGGGAAGGAGCTGGTTTCAGCTCCAAAGAGAAATGGGGGCTGTGCATGGGCTGTCCATGGAACCCCGTTCCCTGCTGGGTTTTGGGTATGAAGCAGCCCCTGCACGGTAATTTTGGGTGGAAAACTCCCCCTGCTCCTCTCCCACCCCGCTCCAGCTGCCAGGCTGACATCAGCTCTGGGGAAAAACAGCTTCTGAACTCATGGAATATTTTTTGGGGGTGCCTATGTTGGGAAGCTGCCTAGAAATGGATGTGCTGATACCAAAACTGCTCCTTGTTCCTCCACACCCTCTCGCTGACCTTCAGTGTGCTGAGGGTTTGGTCCTGGCTTTGGAAAATGTTCTGTTCCCCCAGCCTGCTTCTCTTGCATGTGACATATGTTCTTCTGGGCTGTGGAACACAACCCCCCAAACCTTTAGGAAAGGGATGGGGAGGATTCTGTGGGCCCAACCATGACAGCTCAGAGATGGGAACGCTCCCAGCACTGTTCCCAGCTGTGACTGATCTCCCACACCATGGCTCCAAATGATATATAAATATAGATAAATAGGCACATGGCTGGGCTGTGGATGGCATTTCATCCCCCATTCTGAATTTCCGGGGTTTCGTGGATTTAACTTATTTGAACACAGTTTTCTGTGATTTAATATAGAATTATTTTAGATCAGAAACTGGTAGGAAAAGAGCTGACACTCTTTTTGCTGCTGCCTCCCCCTCCCCGCCCCCCTTTTTAAGGGAAAGAGCTTTATCTTAATTAAAGTTTAATTAAGGATCACGTTTGGCAGTACTTTTCACACCGATCTACACCAGCAGATTTTCTAAGGCTTAACTTTATCGTGCAGAAAATCCTCTTTTATTACTCCCAACCTGTTGTAAAAGCTGTTGGCACAGAGCGATGGCTGCTTCATTCAGTGGCCTTGTTTGCCGCTGGAAAATTCCCAAGTCTCTGGAGATAGCACCACTGTGGTTCAATTTAATATCTGTCCTATCACTACAAGACTCTAGCTCATTATTAATGATACTATTCATTAATTTCTTGTTGGGCTGATGTTGTTATTTATTAAAATATTAAGGAAAGCTCCTGAGACACATACATAATGAGGGACACCTCCATGTCGCTCCGGCGCGGGGAATGGCTTTGGTGGAGCTTTGCCCCCACCAGCCGCCTCTCCTCCCTCATTAGTCCTCCCGGCTCTGAGTGACACCGTAAATCCATTTTGTGCTCGGCCCAATCGGCGCCTCTTACAAATGGGGGGCTCTTTTTTTTTAATGAGCCATTCCTATGCAAAATGAATTGACTGCTGTCTAACTCATCTAATCTGCCCCTATTTGGGGGAAGGACTAAATTGCCTATATTTATATAGGGAATAAATAAAAGCCGACAGATTTTTTTCCCTTTCCGGTCTTACATTTGGAAAATCTCAACCCCATAAATTCTGGGCTTTAAGGACCTGCCACCTTAGTTAACTAAAGCCCAGCGTGACATTTCGAGGCGTGATGGTTGTATTTAAAAAAGCCTCCAGCAGCAGTTTGTGCCCCTCCTCGGCCGCGGGACGCCTCCCTGCCATGCCCAGGTATCGCCTCCAGAAATTCCGAGGGCTCTTGATGTATGGCTCACCCTTTTCAGCAGAGGCATCTCCGACTCGCAGCACCCGTGCCTGCTCGGCCAAATAAATCAAATAAACCGGTAATTAATTTAGCGGTGATGTCACGCTCCAGGGTTGGCTGCGGGAAGGGGGACCCGTGTTAGGGGGCTGCTTTGGGCTGGCTGGGACGGTGAAATCTGCATAACAATCGGGGTGCCATCTGAAGGTGAAGTTTTAATTTGTCCTGTACGGTTGTTATTTTCACCCCGTGCAAATAACGAAGAAATACCTCCCTGTTTTCCGAGGATTAGCTGGGCATAATTGCAGCCTGGTTTGATCCCTCTTTTAATAACAGCCCCTCTCAGCCTCAGCCCCTCCAGCAGCTTTGTGTG